>NW_010273090.1:0-8373 GCF_000690775.1 Eurypyga helias | reverse complement strand
TGCAGCTATGATGTCTGCAGAAGTTAGTGCCCCAGTTTGTTCCTTATAGCTCTTTACTCCAAGTCACCACCACCACCACTGTTACCTGGTAGTTGAGTTGTTCATAGAAGTGAGCCGTAACGTCAGATGGCCAAATTGAGCCAGATTAGCCAACATTTTTTCTTTTAGAATTTGAGACGACCTGATTCTTTTTGACTAGAAGGGATTAGGGAGCACATGGGAGGCTCACCAGCAGATATGAAGGATGGGGAGAAGTAGTGGTCACCAACTGGAGGTAATATCCCATTCATCTAGCATAACTACGGCTTGAAAAAAAGCCTGAATCTATTTCTTTGGAGCTTTCCACAGATTCAAGCATTTAAAACCATCCACTACTTTTTGCTTCACGTTATTTAGTTTGAAACAGTCTAGGATCATAAAATACAAAACTGAGGTAAATGTTCTGTAAGTTTTCAAGCATATGCATGCTATACTTGCTACATGGGACATACCAGCTTATCCAGACATATACCTCTATATCAACACAGGAAGTGTTTGGCAGCTGGCTGCCTATGCAGCAAGGTAGCAGGGCCTCCCACTACGGGCACACCTAAGTCAACTTGACAGCACTGTACCAAGAGGACATTAAAAGTAGGTGTGAAAGATTCATCAAATTTGGTCTTAGAACTGCACACTGAGAAGATCCTACATGCCAGGTACAAAGATAGATGATCTGTTTATAGAAAAGATGGATTTGCAAACTTAAATTTTGTGTAGATAGCTACGTTTCCCCCCATTTTAAGAGGATGTTCGTTACCGCAAAGAAGAGCCTTATAAAAACATTGGATTTTAAGAGACAGCAAAAATGGAAATATTATCCTTATAAAAAACTGGCATGAGATTTGCCTGCTGTGTGACTAATGGTGCCGTGTGAAGTATCAAATCAACCTCATATGGCAGCATTGCAAATCTTCTCTTTCTACCTCCAAAAGGCAAGAGGTAAACATACTGCAGTGCTATGGAAAAAATAACAAATGTATTCAATAATGGTTTGTTGGTCACACAGCAGATGTTGTGTACAACTGAACAACTGGTTTCTACCAAGAAGATCCAAAATTGTAGAGACAGTTATAAACAGATTTGAAAGCCGTATCTATTAAATCATTTAAAATTCAGTTGCTACTCCAAGGATCAAGAAGTCACTAGAGAGAAAGCTGAATTGGGCAAGTAAAAATGCCAAGTGTGGGCATAAGAAGCACGCTGTAAAACAAAGTACTGGCAACACCTGTATGAAACACCTTTTGCTCACTGAGAGTGCTGAGAAAACACAGAATAATCTCTCGGATTGACATTTCAGGTATGCACCAGTATTAATTTGTTTTCTACCTGAGTTTACTGTTGAAATGTAATACTGGCAAGTACCCACTCACATTTTCATACTTTTAGAGAAAAAGCCCAAGAACAACTGTGACCAGGTCTGCACCACAGAGAAGGCTGACTCTTGCAATCCAAGGTCACTTCCCTCCTCAGAAACAGAGCTAGAGAGTGCTTGTGACTGACACGGGGGAGAAATGGCAGCACAAACTTCACATTTTACATTAAAATCTCTCTAGCACTCACCAAAAATCTAGGGAAATAGTGGATGAAAGGAACACTTCACAGAATTCTGGGGGGTATTTTTGCTACAGAGAGTGTGCCTGAGTTATAAGTATTAATCCTTTCCTCCTAAACAGCATTATCAATTAGGTTGGGACAATGAGGCAATAACCTACGCGATCCTTGGTTACCTTTACAAATCTCAGCCTTTGGTGCCAACACACACGGGCTGTAGGACAAATGTAACTTTTCTGAAACAATCAAGTTACAGGATTCCTCTTCTAATTTAAAATCTGTATTGAAATTACTGATGTTTTCAGTTTAGACTTTACGCAGCTGCAACTCAGAACTAATTTTTGTACAACACATAGTTTGTCTTAAAATGGGACTAGAAGAACAAGTCCTGGCCATCTTCAAGCTATAGAAAGTCAGAGTAATATGGTATCAGTATAGCTCTGTGAATAGAAATGGGAATCTATCTGTGGAAGGTACCTGTGGTCCTAATGGAACCATTCCTCTTGGAGGAGTCATTCTCTGCATTGGCCCACCCATGTTTGGATGCCCTGCAAATAAAATTATGTAACTTTAAAAGCTATGCAATACACAAGGCACCTTCTGAAAAAATTAGAACAAATCCCTCCTTTTTAATTAACAAAAAACTTAAAAGCTGCAGTAAATTTTTGAAACACAGAAAGATGCAATGAGAAGACAGTACTTTTGAGTGGTCAAAGTTACTATTTCATTCACCTTGCTGCCGTGTTGGGTCCATCCCACTAGGCAATAATGGCTGACTTCCTGGGACACCTCCGAGTGCCTGCAGGCATAGAATCCATACATTAAAAGCATGTAATGCTTTGAAATTTATGTTAAAGACATAAATCAGATACATTGTTTTTAATTCCCAGATGCTTCTTCTGAGTCAAGAATAACGTTTTAAGAGTTAACATTCCTAAATGCCCTAACTGTCCTATGTGCATAACTAAAATAAAAGTCCTGTATGTCCTTTGACCATGACTATGGATTTGCATGGACAAACTTTTGGACTTCTGTGGGTGTTACGAACAAATAATCTCCAAAATGTAATTGACTTATTTGTTCCCACCCCCTCAATACTTCCTTCAGTTTAGCTTATCTATTATTTAACCTCCAAAGACTGCCTCTTTATGGGGTACATGGCAATTTATCCAGTGCTTATATTGCTATGGTTTTCCCTTCTAGCCATTATTTCAATTTAAGGATAATTTAGTTTTCATTTAATTATTTCATTTCAGAGGTCAGGATGTGGACACCGTTATTCTTGGAGAGTGAGCTGTAACTGAACCAAACGCACAGCACTCATAGGGTACTGTTAATTAGGGCTGTGATGTGGGGGACATTTTATCTTCCTCTCTGCCTTACTCTTGAAGGGCATCAATGCCATGATATAAGCTTATCATTCATCTGTGGGCGATAGCAGCACTCGCAAAACTCGTTCCTCAATCCTGCCTTCAGGCATGAAGGTACATTGTGTTGTTACTTCACCCCTGGTCCAAATCAAACACATTGCTTTTACGTCCCAAAAGTTTAATCTGGCCTTTGGTTTTATAGTCAGAGTATCAGGTTTAAGGGTAATTTCCACAGCCTCTTACCTATAGTTTAGTCAACTAGAAAAATGTTTTTATGAATGGATCTTTGCAGCTGATCTACTGGATGCTAATTAGCATTTCATAACAACATATTTTCAGTTAAATCGCATCCAGAATAAGAAAATCTGTTATTATGAAAGTAATCTACTCAGGCAATACAGGTATTGCTTACAGTGGGAATGGGTAAGTTACTCTTGACCTGGAAATACCACAGTAGTCTTGGATATATACAAAGGGGAATCTATGCGCAAATATCATCCAGTTTGTTTCCATAAGAGGTAGGAAATAAAAAATTAAGATGCATGTTATTACCTCAAAGGTAATGCAGTCCAAAGGTACCGCACTGCCAGATTAGTGGAATAAACAATCTGAGACAACATAATTTAAATCAGGGTTTTACATGTGTTGCAGTGGCTGAAGTCTGGGCAGTATGTAAGAACAATACATGAGGTGCACGGGGAAGCGTCGAAGACCAACAGAGCCGGAACCGGTCCCTTCTGCCAGAGATGGCAGGTGCTGCGGTAAGCGCACGCAGCTGAAGACAACTTATGCGGTCACTACACTGCGGGTCATTACATGGGGGACTGCAGTTCCTTCCTAACACGTCATACCACTTTTCAAGAAAAACGTGTGCACCACAGTGCGCTGACAACAGCAAATACCCTTGTAGGGCTTGATTACAGCGGATGTGATCGAGTACTGGAGGCAACTTGGAGACACGACGGTGGTGCTCAGTCAGTACTAACTTTCCTTGCCACAAAGCCTAGATCTAGCTCAGGTGGTCACTGCACAGCACTGGACTGTGCTGGGCGCGTATGCCCTGTGTTACCCTTTCTTGCCTAAGAAACACAATCCCTACTGTAAGGCATTAAGGTATAGAGTTATAGTTACAGTGGGAATTTTAACTCTGATTTTTACAGCGTTAAAATTTCAGCCTTAAAGCTGCACTACAATAGTTTATTACTTCCACACACTGCCCATCTATACTTTAACTTAAATAAGTCAGCGTTGTTAAAAGCAGTAATTCATGAATGTGGCATAATTTAAACGAATTGCAAGAGCTGTAATTCACTGAGATTATGTGATTATGTTACAGCTCTGAACTGAATATACCACAATGTGCAGAAAAAAACGCTCCTGAAACTGAAACTGCAGGTTGGCAGTGCTTTCACAGCACTCACCACATCCAGTTGCTACCTGCCGGTATTTACAGTGTCCAGAAACACAGAAAGAGAAACAAAGGAATATGTGAAACCCAAACACTGGTGTGTCTTTGGCTAAGGTATTGCCAAAAGGTGCAAAATTCAGGAAGATAATTTTGTACTGAGTTACAGTACGTCTGTAGCAAGTATCTTAACTGAAGTGCTAATGACACTGCACTCTTAGGTTGTCCCGTGATGATCTCTTCAGCAAGGTTAATTAAGTCACCCATTTCCCTTGTGACAAAGTAGCTATGGTGCAGATAACGTAACCTGCTCACAAACATCCCCATGTGTGATGTAGAGGAATCTCTGAAGAAGCCTTGCCATCTGATATATCCAGCTCACTTTAAGTTAAACCTCACTCTGGCAATATTGTGCCAGTGCTAAAGACAAGTTTGTTGACATTGTGTTATTCAGATATAAGAAACAGCCAGAATTGAGATTGAGGTATGAAAGTCTCATCAAGATGTGACAGCAAAAAAGGCAGTCCTACAAGTGTAAGCTGGGCCAAAAACCCCATCTATCCTATCAATCTTTCCCAATATTGTAAATGATCCCATTTTTCTTTCAGAGCTCCACTGATATTTTTCTGTCTGCTTATCTTTCACATTTCATCTGCTGACAACTGATATCTCCTCCTCTACTGCTACTATGGAGAACTTAAATACAAATGGTATCTGTTTCCAGAACCATCTTTTCACAGATGGGCCAATAAAGGTCTTTGCTGACAACCAGCAGCTCATTACTCATTCTGTTAAACTGTCATGCATATCCTTTGATGAAGATGAGAAAAAATTGGGAAATCAATGCTCTTATAAAGTTCTCAGAGTGTCTGTAAGAGCCACAGGGCACTTCATGATATCTGTTTCTCACCAATAATCTCCATATTTACTATGAAGTATATACATACTTCACATATCCAACGAAGAATAGGAGAAAGTGATGCATTTTACTTACGTAAAAAAACTGTCAGAGTTAACTGCTTGATTTGGTGAGGAAACTTCAGAGTGTAACAGGTATGGGGACATTCTGCCTTCACCTTAGAGTAGGCAGCGTTGGATGGCTAAGGTTAATGCAGCTCCACACCAGGCAACTACATCCTCCCTCTGCAAACAGGCTTAATGTGCAATAAATTTTGAGGGGTAGACACTATTTAAGCATAGGAAAGTGATTTGAGAGTGGTATGGCCACACCTTATCAAAAGAACTATTTAATGGTCAGACAAAATAGGGTGAAGAGGGACTGACTGAGTTTTGTAGCAATGAGGTATTGGTCACCAACGAGACAACATTCCCTGTTCCCACCATTGCACCATCACCCTGGAGCACAATGGTGCTAATGGTGATAAAATCTTACCTGATTGGGTATTCTTAAAGGTGGCCGGGGACCTCCGGGGTACCGAGGGGACATGAAAGGCTATGAAAAAAAAAGAAATACCACTAAATAATTCAACTTAACTTGTATATACCGCACTGAGTCATTGGGTGTATGGCTTGTGCCCTGCTCGTGCCTCAAGCATCCGGCTTAAAGACTTCCTCAGAGCATTCAGTATATTATTCCACAGTGTTTAGCAGAACTAAATACATTTAGGGATTCTTAGTGAATCAAGACATATTATTTAAAGCTTTGTTTCAGCAACTGTGAATGCTGTATATAAACACCTTAAGGTATTAACAGTGAAGAATAAAAAAGCATTTAGATCATATAATCATACACCTATACTTTCCACTGGAGAAGGGGAAAGATAGAAACCCTGGAGTAGGAAACAAAAATGTTCTTGCGAGAGGTAAGTAACAGCATAATAATTCACAAATATTTTCCATTCACTTTTTCATAATAATAATAAAGTAAAATGCAATGCAGACTTAACCTGTGAGAGAACAGATTTCAAGTTCATGTTGTAAATATTTAGAGCTTTGGTGGTTCCATTACCCATATTAATTCAATGCTGAACTCCACCCATCCCTGCATATTTAACTCCATGCTCACACAGTAAATCTCCTCTCTCAAAACCAAATTTAGCCCCAAATTTGTCATAACATCCTGCACCTTGCAAGGTTCTAGTGGCTCTTAGCTACTATTTTACTACTTCACAGACCACAAACAAGGTCAGCCCCTTATGATATATATGGTGATACCAGCAAATACATTTAACATCTCTACTTATTCCATCCCAAAGTATGACAGTAATCTAGAAATCTAAAAATCCAAGAGATTAGTGGCAAGTATGAGATCGACAAGAAAAAGGCACAAACATCTGACTAAACAGATGATGAAGAGGATCATTTTGGCAAGCAAGTACACCTATCACTTCAAAAGAAAACTAAGAACTAAAAGTATGCTCTGACTGTGAAGACCGATGCTTTATATCGTGAAAGAGGAGCCCACTTCTGTTCATGACACTGCCACTGGAGACGAGGGAGAGATAAAGGAAAGGATTCTTCTGGGACTTCACAGGGGCAAGCTCTGATGACAAATGAGCTGTTGCACATTTAAACCCACTCCTCGGAGTCTTTTCAAAAAGAAACAAACATACCTACACAGGCATCATCTAGCCAGCAGTAGCTACAGACCTCTGGCAAGTCACTAAAACTCTATCATCAACGTCACTGTTTCACAGATGAATGGCACACATTTTAGCTCCATCAGCAGCACTGTGTTACAAACTAAATGCCAGGGATTATCAATGCTAGAAATGCATGTATCAATAGTAGCAATAGCTAGCAAAAAGATAATAATTATTTTACCAATAATTAGTAATAGAATTTTTCTGATAATCTTGCATTAAAAAAATCAATGCAAACTTTCACATCTTAGAATCAGATGAAAGCAATACCATGTTACCTACATAAACACACATTCAAAAGAGCTACTAGATAGCAATTTAAAATGCAGAGGGTTTACAAACTGGAGAAGAAAGTTCAATGAGAACTGTGAGAATATTACTGTAATAAAAAAGGCATTTGAAATTGTGTGCTATAGAGGAGGGAGGCTTCTTCTTGCCCTCCCTCTGATGGTGATATTCCCTGGTAAGAAAGAAAGAAAAAAGGACTGTGCATGGGGTGAAGGCTGTAAACATGCAGGCCCTTGTAAAGCAGTAAAAGTGTGAGGAAATTAGAATTTCAACCATTTCCACAAAGGTCAACCAAGTGCATTGTATGGAGTGCAGCACACTCTAGTGAGTATCTTGGATTTGGCTTACCTCATTCAACAAACGAAACCTTAACCTTATTTACAGGGGTAGAGCTCACAAAAGGGAAACCAGCAGCATCTCTCAAGCCCACCACATCTTAATGTAGAATCACTCTACTAATACTGGTATATAATTAGTATATCATAGTGCATTATTGTCAGGACATCTGCTTCTTTCAAGCAGGATGGAAACCATCTCTTCCCAGTGGCTTCACCTCCAGTTTACACAAATACCTAAAACCTGATTTTTCATACTGAAATTAAATTTTATTTAAAAAGCTGAAACAAATACCCCTCTGCATTAAGGAGAGAAAGAGCCTTCCACACATAAAGTCACAATTTCACTTTTTAGAATACGACTCACATTGTTTCTAATGCCTGACAATTGAAGTCTCTATTTTCTGGTTTGCTGTGCTCCTGAGGTCGGTAGGTCCTTCAGATGTTTCAGGAGGTCTGGATCTAGGTAGCTCTCAAATCTACTTACTAAAAGACTCACAGAGAAAGTCTAGGATTCTTTTCTGAAACGGTATATAAGTCATGAATTTATGGGAGGTTTGTTTAGGCATTGTTTCCTAAGCAGGCATCAAAGCAGACTTTGAAACCCAGTGGATCTATTGTTAACTGACTTCTTAGTTTATTGTGTGGAATAACTACCAGAGCCTCTGCCTTACAAGGTTTGTATACTGTAAATATTTATGTATCTATGTATTCTCCTTAAACATATTTGTGGAAGTGCTTAAACCTTCTCTTACTTATGAAGTACAACAAGGCCAAGGGCA
>NW_010273089.1:17447-44715 GCF_000690775.1 Eurypyga helias | reverse complement strand
GATTCTATGATTCTATGATAACCTGGGGCACATCAGTGGTTCAGACACCAGCACCCAAACACCCTGCAAACTGGGCTGTGCACCGGTCCCCAGTACACCAGCCAGAGGTGACCAGTGCACAGCAGCTCTGGCCACGGGGGCACAACCATGACCCCCAGATTCAAACTGTAAAGCGGTGGTTTGCCAAGGGGAATGAGATGGGGCATTTTCCCCCTTGCCCTCCTGTTCAGACCTCCTTACATTGCTACAGTCCCATTGCTCAGCCCATCACCTCTTCTGCACCTCCTAAAACAGCATAAGCAAGCCACCCCAAAACTCACAGCACCACTCACTGCAATTCTCTGCTCCTTGCACCTCCCGCACGATATTGCATCCTATTCATGGATCATAAATACTCCATGTCTCTCCACCCCACCTCTCAGATCTCTGCCTTTCTCTCTTGCCTTTAGTGCTTTGACAGCGACTCGTCCCTCCCCACCTTTTGTCAAAACACCGGCTTTGATTTGAGCCAAATAAAATAAAAATCAACGTGTGATTGACAGCAGCCCAAACAGATGCGGGGTTTGTCAGGCTGAGGTTACAGAGAATGAGAAAATAAATACAGACATCAATGCGGTCAAACGTGTCGCTGGCATGTCAAGGGTAACTAGCCGGAAGAGTCGCTTTGTACGGGCTGGGTATTTGAGGCTTCTGATTTGTACTCCCTGATCATCCGCCAAGTGACTTAAGTAATTTTTGCCTTTCAGGGCAAATTTTAAGTCTCACATTTAAAAAAGGTTTACAGCATATCCCTGCCCTTTAGCGTTTCTTGTTGTTGATCTTAAAATTTTTCAAGTACTCAGAGAAACCTGTAGAAGGAAGATACAGTAGAGCAGCTGCAAGTTTTCTGTTCAGCACCAGCTCCTGTTTTCCTCCTCTCATTAGGTGGGCTCTGTTTTCAAAGGGACTCTGCGCCTGCCAGGGATCACACAACTAAGTATGTGCAAACATTCGTGGGTGCAAATGAGGACTACTTCCATGGCGAAAAGAATAAAGGCATTTGAAAGCTCGGTTTTCTCCATCCTTCTTCAGAAAGTGAACTTAGAGACAGAAAAAAATAATTACCCATTCCATCTTAATTACCAAGAGTAGAATTTCTTCCTTTGATTCACAACACATTAAGCCATTCAAACAATTCTCTGCAAATTACATGGTCGAACTGAACCAGAGGAACTTATCAAACAGGGACCATCAGCTAAACCTAGGGAGGAAGAAATCTTTCTTCTAATGTGTTATTGCCTTGTGACCAGTGTCAGACGGGCCTGTTTGGGGAAAGAAATGACACTTTTCATTCCAAAAATAGCACCATTTAGAGATGTGTTAGGGTAGGACTTCATTCAGTCAAAGGATAACCTTTTCAAAAGCTCTTACTCGCCATGTCAGGGAGTTGTGATAGTTAACTACAGCAGTGCAGCTTGGTGGTTGTGAGCCCTGTGGTGTGCATGCTGCTCTGTCAGTATATGCCTGCAATAAACCTAACTGGGGTTTTAGGTGCCTTTAGACTAAACTTATGTCTGTGCCATTAACCGCATGCAAATTAACTTCTAACTGATGGTCTAACCTGCAGTTTTCATGTGTTCTCAGGTATAAGGGCTAAGTTTGCAGGCTGGGGCTTGTCTGTGTGATGGACAGAGGATGGCCATGCTCAGCAGTGATACATCTGGGCTGTGAGCCCTCCATCCCTTGGGGTGTGATGGTGGTGGTCTCTAGGAAGGATTTACTAGCAGTGGTCAAGCATGTGCTGGCATAGCCATGCACCATGCAATCCCTGGGCAGGAGCTGGCAGGTCCACAGCAGCTGCGTACTGCACCATCTGAAGGCAATCATTGAAGTTTTGGACCTCTGCATGCTGCAGGGCACAGATGCACCCCTGTGTGACCATGAGAAGAAGGGAAGGTGTGACTGCATCACACCAGGAAAAGAACAGCCGTATCATTACTGAGAGACAGGGCTAAGCATCATGGAGAAACTCTCCTTGCCCTCTCCCCGCAGCAGCCACTGCCTTGCACACTATCCTGCAGCCTCACCAGAATCCCCTATCCTGCACTGGGACGCCAGATTTGCCCTGGTGCCAGGAGAAAAAGGATTCTTCAGTTGTACTTTCATAACAAGGCCTTTTTCCTATCAGAATACTGCTGTTCTTGGTGCTCTTGTTCTCAAAACAGTGAAGGTCTCAGGGTTCCCTGGGGTGCAGCAACAACAAGGGTTACTAGGTTTCCTTAAAAACATCTGCAAAGGTGAGACCTTGGAGGTCCTGGGAATCCCTATTTGTCCCAGACGTGGGTGGGGGTCCCAAGGCTCTGTGCTGAGTTTTGGGAGCATTGAGAGTCCCAGCAGACTGGGTTTCCTCCTATGGTCAGGGTACAGATAGGCACTGGCAGTCCTTATATTCTAATCCAAGCCTAGGATCTTACTTGGCTGCCTATGAAAAATGGGATCTGCAAGCTGTGAGAGCAATCTTGATCCACCAGCAGATAGATGTAACTCCATTCCTGTGCTCTGTGGAAACACGGGGTGTTGCCAGGTGTCAAGGAGCAGTCAGTGGGCACCTTCAGCTCACCACAAGCTCCTGATGTTCCTCCTCACGTGTTGCTGGTTTGAAATAATTCATCAGATCGCTTTCCCAAATAATTGTATGTGAATTGATTTGCCACCCCCAGACACAGGGTGGTTGGTTTTCTTGTTGTTGTCACTGCAGTTTTTTAACAAGTGTATGAAAGAAATTCAAGCTGTGCTGCTTAGTTTCAGAGACATGTAGGGCAAAGCAGTCCTCTCATTTCTGTGACTCCAACCCCACTTACTGTGAGTGCTATTTGCAGAGAAGCTTTAAAGCTAGAAATCAATGTGTAGTTACTGTTTACCATGAAAATGAACATTTCAGCCTCTTACACGAAAAGGGAAAGAAATTTTCTAGTCACCTGCCATTTAAATAGCATCTCACACACAGTCACTAATTTTATGCAAATCTCATATGGCTTCCTTGTATGTGTCATTTCAGTGCATTTCTGTGCTTGTATTTTTTATGCTAATGATCCTGCTCCATTGCTAACTAGGTCTTTATACCTATTATTTCAGTGATACTAGTAATTACACTGTTATGTGTGTATATATGGGTGCATGATCAGAGCACTCAGCTCTGTCACCTCTTTTTTTATTGCTGCCTGAGAGAAGTGAGTTCTCACTGTCAGCATGACGGTGGGGTTTTGTTTGCAATAGCTTTCTGCAACTCTGAGTCAGATCAATATAAAAATTTCAGCAAATGTTCCAGGTGACAATAAGCAGAACCCTGTGGATTTGGGTAAAAACTGGAAAACCTGGGGATGAAAATAAGGACACAAAGCCTTGCTCTGTTATTCAATAGAAATGGCTCTTCTGTAACCCACGGGTGCCAGGCACAGATCTCTTCCATCAGCGCACCCCATACTGCTGTGTCCAGGATAAAAACACTTCAGGGATTTAGCGCTCAGGCTTCATTTGGCCAAGGAGAAAATGGATGGATCTGTACAGAGGGAAGGGGAAGAGAGGAGTAAGAGAGGGGAAAGAGGCCCTAATCCCCACTTAGAAGTGGAAAAAACAAGAGAAGAAGATGGAGAACCACAATAAGAAAAGATGAGAGGGGGCTGAGATAATCCTTTATGGAGAGAGAAGGGAAAGCAGCACACACTGCCCTGGACACCCCGTGCTCAGTGCCCAGCATGGTTTCATGGTTTTCTCAAGTACTTATTGCCTTGCTGTGTGTTTTCCCCATCACTCACCTAACGTGCATCTCTCAATTGTCTGCTCAAAGAGCGGCAAGATGCAGCAGTCAGGGGGTGCTGGGATTTGCTGGGATGAGGAGCAGGCTGGGGAACTCCCTAATGCATCCAGGCTGGACAGGAAGAGCCACAGAGCCCACCTGATTTTGTTTTCTAAGGTCTCTCCGCCTCCCTCAGCCAACACAGTTTGCTCAACATTAGTAACTGCTCTGCTGCTCCTTCCTATATAATTTCAAAATATTTTCTCCCTGTGGAACCAAAGTGAATCCCAATCCCAGTTTATACACTGGTGTAAATGGAGACCAACCCCATTACTTCAGCAAAGCGCTTCCGGTCCAGGGCTCTTGACCTGGCCCCTCTGGATCCTTCTCCCATGATCACACACGACAGCTATTGAATTGCCGCAGGAGGACTCTTTGCAAGGGGACCGAGTATACTCAATGACAACCCGAAATGAAACATGACACGCAATCATTTCCAAGCACGTTGAGAAGAGATTAACGCGCAGCCCTGAAAAAAAGAAAGTTTCATTTTGTCCTCAGTGCTCTTGACAGGAGAATGGTCTGCAACTTACTCAAACTCCGGTGAAAGCGGAGATGAGCAGCTGATGGCCTCAGCCTCCTTATGGATCAGGCTGCTGAAGAGCAGCTGGGAATGAGGATGACTCCTCTACCCTTCTGCTTTGATAGAGATAAGGCTGAAATATACTTCAGATTAGGAGGCATTCAGGCTGCTGGAAGGTGACTGGAAATGCTGCAGAGGATGTGAGTGCAAAACGTAAACAGCAACATGGGGAGAAAATAATTGAAAAGAGCCTGCCAGGCAGAACAAGGAAGCTAGGAGAGGTCAGCCCCATGTGCTGGCTACTGCTAGGGCTGTGCAGAGAAACCTCAGGGAGCCTGGCAATTAAAACACTGGCACGGAAGAGTTACCGTCTGCATTATGGAAACATTTCAGAACTTGAAGCAAAATCAGGCACCTTCTGTACTTGGCACTGTACAAACATGTAAGGAGAGAGACTAAACAAAGAGCTTGAATAGGCAAAACCTGGGAAAACTGAGGCACAGAGCAGTAGGTGATTTGCTGAATGATTTTGGAGCAGCATATCTTCTTTCCTGCTTCTCAAACCAATGCCTTATGCATCTGTTTCCACTGCTTTTTGAAGCAGCTGAAATGTGCATCATCACCCAGTCACCTTCCAGAGACATCAAGCCTTGGGAGGGCATGGGGACCCCACAGAGTGAGGTGCACCCATGCTGTGTCTCTGCAAGATAAGTCATGGAAGGGAGCAGGAGAGCTGTTGAGACTTGGGATTGAGGATGAACTGCTCATCCAGGCCCAACAGGCCCCAGAAACAAAAATCTCTGGTCCTTCAGAGGAGGTCTTGTCCAGGGCACAGCAGTGCAGTTCAGCTCATTCTTCTTCCAAATCCTGCTCCCGAGCCAAAGTTCACATATCTTGTGTGCTGTCAAAGCCATGTGTGCTGTTAACAGATACTGAAGTCCACCAACGGGCTGGTGTGAGCCTGCGAGAGAGATATTTTTAATCTGAACTGGAAAGCAGCCATAAAACAGCGTTTGGGCTGATTTGCATGAAATGTAGATAAGGCCCATCACCCTCTTGAATTCAGATGAGGCACTTGAGCTACTGAACAGCAATTCAGGGGCTGCAGAAAAAAAAAGCAGCAAAATAACCCCACAGACTGATGTCCAATGACACCACCTCCTGCTCTTCCCTGTTTCAGGCTATGCTGACCCATCAAAAGAACACAGGACTGTCTCTGACATGCCACATCAAGAGGGTGTTGATCACTACCAGTGTGTTTTCCCTGTAGGAAGGACCTACTGTGCCTGGTGGCATCGGTTGGTAAAAGTGTGCAGCAGCGGGGAACCTCACCCAGAGGTGGGAAGAGGGTGTTGAGGAGGCAGAGCCAGGTCTGACTGCACTACCTGTATCTGCCTTTGCAGCATCATTTCCAGAAGAATCAGCTGGGTTGGTGATAGACCTGTGTCTGCCAGTCACTCTGGAAAGAGCAGAGCTACACGTTGATTCCCTTTAGAGCCATTGCTTAAGTGGATTCTCTGATGTCTAATGTCGACTCACGCCACATCATTAATGTTATCTTCACCAAACTTATTCTCTCTGAACCAACCAAGAGGTTTGAAAAGATGTAATGGCAAAAGACATGCACGCTGTGCTGGCACAGGCAGGCATGGGCTCAGGCACACACACATCCAGAGCATGACAGCACACTTTTCCTTAGGCAGTTGTGTTTAAAAGCTTCATTGCTTGGTTGGTTTTTTTTTTTAAAAAGATACACTTAGTTCCTTTTGATTTTAAAAAAAATGCATATACTGTACAATCTGAGCAATTTGCACTAATGATCAAGAAGCTTATTGGAAAAAAACCCACACCCAAACCCTAAATCCAACAGTTTGGCAAATTAATATTATGTACACAGTCATAATTCCCTTAGCAAAAAGCTGGGTAATGTATCAAATAGTGTCTTTTGCTCATTTACTTGACAAGTATAATTTATTTTTAATATTTACCCTAATGTTTTACAGCATTCTAGCAAATGTTCTCCACTAGATACTTGGCAAAAGTTCACGAACATTTAGTAATCAGAGACACCATCACAGTTCTGTGCTATCGCATCTATGTGGTAAGAGCAGAAGGAAAGAGAAAAGGTAGTAAGAAAGGAAGGTAGACATTTGTGAGTGCTAAGAGAGGGAGATTATTAAGGCTTCGTTGAATTATTACATTACCCAAAAAGTTAAAAAAGGAGCATCTTTAGAATACTTCCAAATCTTTCTTTCTTCTTTCTTAAAGAGGAGACAAAGAAAGAAACTAAATACAAATGAAATTAAATCAGATGAGTTCCTGGACTGCTTAATATGGTATTTTACCTCCATTTAAAATACCCCTCAGGAGACTAGGCTGATTTAATAAGCCTAAGAGATGTTGCGGTGAAGACTGAACTGCCTTGATGAAAGCACAACTTGGCTGGAGCTACATTGGCCTAGGAAACATGTTCCAGCTTCTTAAAAGGAGTCTTTTAATCCATTCTTGAAATGGAAAGAAAGGGTCAGGCAGCAGACATTCACAAAGGGGAGAAAAAGATAACATGCACTTCCACGGCTGTGTGATGGAAACTGTTCTAATCGCAGAGTCTAATTGAGGAGAAAAGCAAACCGTGACAGATTAACGGGTGGATTTAATGTGAAGACAGACGCTTGAAGTCAGAAGGAAGGACCTTTTTCTGAATGTGCACTGCTGTGGTTTGCGGTGTCTTGACAGTCTGGTTCTTCCCCGCACACTGCAGCATTCCAGGCCTAGAGATGACTTTAACTTGAATTTTGCAGTTTTATGTGCTGCCTGGGTCTCCTGCCAGGTTTCTCTGCAGGGCTGAATTCTGGAGCCCCCCAGTGAGCTGCCCTCTGAGATCTTCCCAGATAAAAGGGAAATAGCTCACGTCTGAAACGTCCAAGCCTGCACAAGTGCAAACTGTCATGAACACAGCTCATGAGCTGCTGACAGTGGTGGGTGGTCGTGGTCCTCCCTGGGCCCCCCTGATGAAACCTGTTGGAGTCACATTTCCAGAAGGTAGGTAAGGAAAGGGACATGCTTTCCTCCCTCCTCGCAGAAGAAGGGAATAATCCCCTCCTGTTCTGTAGTGAGCACCGTTGAGACAGAGTAAACCTTCTGTGGGGTCAGTATCGCTGTGAAGTTCCCCAAGGTCTGTGTGGGGACCGTGATGGACCTTCTCTACTCACCTCCGCAGATTCTTGGCTGGAAGCCTCCAACAGCTCTTGGAGCTACTGCCCCAGCAACCCCAGCTCCTCACCAAAACAAATTTCATCATGGTCTGAGCAGAGCCTGGGCAGGGAGAGGTTGAACATTAACCAACAACCTGGACATGGCTTGAACCCCTCCGAGATCAGCAGAGGAGAGGCCAGATGCTTCACAGCCCTTTTTCCAGCCTTGGTAATTACAGCCCCAAATGATCTCAGCTGTGATCATCTGCGTACAAACTGCCATTCCTCCCACACTATCCCAGCTCCGGCTGTCTTGCACAACACCCAGTTTGGAAACACAAGCTGCATGAAGGCATCTAGGAAGGCACACAATCACGTGCATTTTGGTTTACTGTCAGAAGACTCCTGGTGTGCCGCGGCTCAGAGAAACCGTTCTTCAGGGAAATTTGCCTGTGTAAGGCTCAAGGGATGCTTCTGAAATTGTTCACATCCAGTCTTTTCTTGCTGACGATGGACACAAACTTCTGCACACACTGGTAAATTCCTGACCTTGGAATAAAAATATAGGAGCTGTTTTCAACAGACGGATGGGAAAACATATGTTTTTCATATGTTGGATCATTTCTGTCACTTCGTTACTTCAAAAAAAAAACAAACAATGACAATGTGTTTTTATTTCACTCAAATAAATAACAAACAAGCTTCCACAATCCAGAATCCAGTCACTTAGAAGAACTGATTTTCTGCTTATTTTCGTGTTTTGGGTAACACCTGTAGGACAATGTTTCCCTGCAATTCTCCTGCCACAGGTATGGTTGCAAAGGAAGAGGATTTGGTGATAACAGCAGAAAGCCACAGATAGAAGATGAGTATGTGAGCTTTGGTCCTTGGCTTCAAGTTTGGGAGAGCTCAGACTGGTCTTGTGGGACCTGGGGGACAGCTCCATATCTTGGCTTCACTTACACCAGTCTTCACCCAGGTGACACCTCACGGCACAGGCACATTTCCTCCACAAAACACCGTAATATCTTGTACATAAAGCATCCCTCTGTCCCAACCGTTCAACCAAGGATGGGGAGAAGACTGCTAAACCTCTGCCCTCACTTGCAGAAGCGGCTGCACGGAGTGTGGGGGAAGGGGGCAAGGGGATTTTATGTTTACAGCCCTATTTTTACAAGTGCCATTCAAAAGTAATGAAAAGCCCAGTTCAGCAAAGAGCTATTCATGTGCACGGCTTCTCTGAAGTCAGGAAAGCCGCGGGCTGGGAAACCTCCACTTATCTCCTTGAGCGCTTACTCACAGGAGGCATCTGAAGAGAGCCCCTGCATAGCTAATTTTTCTGAAATCAGATTATTTATCTTGGTGGCTAAATGTGGATTTAGAGACCGCCTTTCCCTCCCTAACTTTTGAAAGTTTTAGTTAAAACTTGTGGTACTCCACACGTACCCACTCTTGCCAATATTTTCATTTGTTAGTCAAATGTTTTTATCTAAAAATTTTGATTGAAGAAATCAAAAACCTGTGTCATGATTAAAATTTCCATGGAAAAAAAGTAAATTTCTGCTTAAATATCTTATTTTTAAAAACCAAAGTCCTCAGTAAGTCCAGTAGCAACAGCAACAGCAAACTGCTAAAGGGTTCCGAATTATAAACATAAGAAACATTTCAATTCCTCGTTCAACTTTTGCAAGACATATCCCTGTAACAAAAAGCAAACCCAGACATACCATGAAAAATCAATGCTCATTTCAGAATGCAGACTTTCATGAGTTCCACTGAAGTGAAATGTGAACCTGCGTACTTCAGGGGTGAATTGTGACAACCCCTCTTGTCCAGTAAATGAAAAATCCTTCATCAGCTGGACAAGAGGGAGCTTATTTGAATTGCATAGACACAGATTCAGACTGTAACACCATGTAACAGCGATAACAGAAAAGATAGTGAAGACAAAACACTATGGAGAATGCACTGCCTCCAGCACTGAAGGGCTGGAGTTAGGAAAAGTATTTGCCAGGGACAATATAAGTAGCACTGATCCTTCTGTGGATAAAGAGATGAACTAGGTGACTTCTTAAGGGTGTTTCCAGACTTATTCTCCTAGCATTTTATGATCTGTTGAATATTAGTAAATAAATATTTGATTGCAGGCAGCAGCAAAGTAGTTGGGGTTAAGGGGTAAATCCCAAACATTGCGCAGAGCCCTTGGGACAGAAATGCACACATTGCTTCATTTCATGTCAGGACTACACAGTGTGAATGGCGAAAGGTTTCTAAGTCTGCGCTAGGGCTCGTTTATAATCGAGATGTCTTTGACTTGACAATGGTTAATGATGCTTTGATATAGGCTGATTGCCAGTGAGGGGCGGAGGAGGCTCCCCTGGGCATTGTGCTGACGCAGGAGTGAAAACAGGGGATTAATTGATGTTTTTACTCTTGAGGTGCTCAGTGTTTTGTCCCTCCCGTCTCCCCCCGCCAACTTAGATTTAATGACATTTCACTGCGGGTACCTGACGGAGATTTCTGGCCGTGATAGCTTTATTACACCAAGTCGCTGCCGCTCTCCCCACTTGGCCAGGCGACGCTGCTGCTCTTTTCCTCACATCGCCGGGGTGAGTCACGGTATGACTGATGCTGATGGTGAACATCTATTTCCCAGAGACACAGCGGAGGCCCCGCTGTGCGAACTCCTATCTCTGCTCTCTGTCCCCATGCTGAATTAAAGACGGGAAGAAAGGAAGGGCTGTGCTTCTCCTGTCTCGAGGCTTAATCTCGTAAGTCCCATTTAACGCAATTTAGACCCATGAAGCTTAACTCTTATTTAACTTCATTAGGAGCTGAGAGCTTTGAGCATTTTTGACATGGCCTAACACTTAGGGGCCTGTCTGTCATTTTATGTAGTAAAACACATAAGATTTAGATGCTTCTGAGACCCTCACAGGCAGCACTTAGCCTACAGGGCTCTCAAAGATGAGGGATTTTGGTATATAGGGATACTGCCCCAGACCTGCCTCACCTCAGCGACATATTTATAATTTCTTCTTAATCTGGAGGGCAGCAGGAAGGAAACAGAGAGCACTTCCCCATCAAACAAAGTCAGAATTAGAAACTCCGCAAAAATCCCCATCTGCCTAGAGGCTAAATTATCTCCAGTAGAAACAAACTTAGCTTTGCGAACATAAACAATCAGAGCTTCATAAAGGCTGAGTCTAATTGTACAAAACGGTGATTAGACAACTTCCTCTGGGGATGTGTGGTTTCCTTCCCAAAAAGTGACACTGGGGCAACCTCTCGTGGAGGGAGGAGCTGCCGGCTGGGCAGACTCAGCTTTCTGCTGGGTGCCAGACCCTGCCCCAGGCTCCCCCCTAGAGCCTCCACTCCTCTATTTTTAATAAAGGCAAAAAAGAGGCAAGATGCTCCAAGACCAGAGCTTGGGTGCTGCCTGAGATGACATCCAGCCTCTTTGAGTGCAAATATGGCAACACCCGCGTTCTTGTCCAAATAACAATTTCTTCCAGTCCTCAGAGCTATTTAAAGGCTTGCTTGTATTTTTCTGATTCAGTTTTCAGAGTCATTTCAGGCCAGGTCCAAAGGGAAACTCACTTTGTCTTTAAACAAAAATCCAGAAGATCCCTCCCAGCTGCTGTTTGGGAAGAAGCTCCAGGAACAATTGAAGCCGTAACACAGGGCTCTGAGCACAAGACATGAACCAGACGCCAGGCAAGAAATTATTACTTCTGCTTCTATTCCATTATGCTTTATGCTAAAAGACTTAAATGATCAATGCCGTGTTAATAAATTTCATTTGGCTCATTTAATAGATGACTTAGTAGAGGAGTGAGTTTGGCCATGACCAGTAATGAATTAATAACTATGCAAGTAGCACATTCCCTTACAGAAATACTTTATACTGGCGTAATTCTTTATTCCAAGGGAAACGCAGATGATATGCAGGACTGCACTGCTTCTTTACGAGTATAGGTGTAGCTTTGATTTGGAGACAGGCATAAAATGTCTCTTTGGGACACGGGTTGAATGAGGCTCTGCTACCAGACATCGCCAGAGAGCTGAACCTCAGAGCCAAGAGTTTATATCCCAACTGGCCTGAGTCCTCCTGTTGTGTTTCCTCGCTAATGACACTAATTTCCTTGTGCTTTGCAGCATGCGGTCTTGAGACGAGAGCTAAAAATGAAGTTTGTCAGCTTTGTTCAGTTGGATCGTAGGAGTTGCTGGCTGGCTGGCTGGCATTTGCATTACAGCTTTTTCGGCTGCTGGCCCCGAACTCTTCCAAAAAAAAAAAAACCCTGTGGATGATGTTGCAAATGCAACTTAGGTGGGGTGGACATGCTGAATGCCCAAATCACAGTCCAAATCTCAATCCCAGTTATTCCAGTATTGCAGGCTTGTGCACGTTGGAAGGAAAGTGCTTTTAACCAGGAAGGGGGTTACACTGCCCACCCATGGTGCTTGCTGCTTCTGGCATCTTGTGCCAGCATTTCAGCAGCAGGAGTTTTCTTTTAAATGAGGTTTGTTCTATAGCAAAAATAGCGAGCACCATGCCACAAGCAGCGAAGCAGCATGGATGAAATGTGGGAAAAGGAAGCCGGCTGCAAAGTCCAGGTGAGGAGCTCCATTGCACTGGGGCACGCAGGCTGGACCAGCCGTGGTTCCCTCTCACGTGTGCTGTGCTGCCGGGCAGCAGGTCAGGGCGAATGTGGGCACCTGCCTCACTGGTCAGTGCAGGTAGGGAAGGACGACACTGCGTCTGCTCTGTCAGGGCTTCTGTGTCTGGGAGATCAGCTTTGTTTGGTGTTTTCTCCTCTCTAGGAGGGGACAGACACCTGCCCGGTGGAGAGCACCTCCAGGAGCAGGGATGCCATGGGCTCTCTGTACACACTTGAAATGCATCAATTTTGTTTAGAGTTGTAATGTTTCTTCTAGCGCTTCAAACAGCAGTTTCCCTGTCACAGCCCCAGCCTATTAGTTCTCACATTGTTGTCAGTGACTAATGAGGATAATTTCTTCCCACTTGCCCCCTAACAGCCTCTTCTCCTTCCCTGCCTCCGTAGTCATCTTTTCTCCAGCCTGAGCCTGCCTGTCTCTCACAGGCCCAATTCTCAAAACCTTTTCATCATTTTTGTGGCTCCCCTACCAATATGTGCTGCTGTAGGTTCATGATATGCATCAAAATGTTGTAACTCATGGAAGGCAGGAGAGGGCCAAGCTGGTCTGCAGCTCACCCTGGGCCCTGAGCAGCTCTGCTCTGGAAAGCTGGAGGCACCCCAGAGCTGGTCACACTGGAGCAGTAAAATGGGTGGCTCTGGCAGCGGTGGGATCCGTTGTTCAAATAAGGCAGCTAGACCTTATTTGAACACCCGTGCAGCAAACACCGTGCATGAGACCCAGAGCATGATCTCCATCCGACGCGAGGAGGGGAGAGGAGAGCAACAAGCCTGTGCTCTGCGTGGGATGTCCCTGGGAAAGCACTAGCCTGGAGTTAGAGACGCTAGCTATGGCATAAATGATAGCGGTGCTGCTATGGCCACCCCACTGGAGTGCGCAGGAGCAAGGGCAGGCTGAAAGCGGTGGGAGCAGGCAGAGGGGCTGTCTTTGCAGAGGCAGGTGGGAAAGCAAGGAAAGTAGTGACCGTGTAACCGCAGTCCTTGGAAACGTCCTTTCGGGCTAACTGCAGGTGCCATGCTGCAGCAGGGGTTCCAACCGCAGTACCCACACCAGCGCTGCCATTTTAGCATTTGCTGTTTGCTTTCCTGCAGCACAAATCTCTCCCACCGGTGGGTGAATGAGTTCCTACGTCCTACAGGTCTGCTGAGCTTTGTAGACCCTGTAAGTAACTGAGAGACCTCAGAGGGAAAAGTGTCTGAAGATGGGGGATTATAGTTATTTCTGCAGAGGAACCTGCACTCCTGAGTATCAATCTGTTCCTCCATCTAGTGGTTAGAGATATGTAAAGAGAGTAAAAGGTGCCTACAAAACCCATCAGAAGACTGTCCGGTTGATAGTAACTCCAACCACCCACCCCAGAAGGTCCCAGCTGCCCTTGGACAGAAGTCCCGTCCAACACTCATTCCAGAGACAGCTAGGAATGTTGGGAAACTGAGGCAGCCTCAACATATCAGGGCATGTCAGCTTTTGAAAATGCCCATCTCCCAAGCCAAGGAGATCCCAATGCGCAGAAGCCAGCTGGGTGTGATCCCTAGGATCCCTGCAGTGCAGCGATCGTATTGGCTGGCTCCGTTTCCAGGCTGCTTCTAGCTGAGGAATCAGGAACTAGGGTCTCTACTTGCACTGCCTGACCCTGAAGATCTACTCCTGCTCCTTGGCCAGCCTTGAGTCCTGGGACACCAGCACTGCTTAAGTAGTTTGGCACACTGAGAGCAGAAACCCATGCCAGACTGCCTGGAGGCCCCGTCTGAATATGCTGCTATTACACAAAATGAGGTCACTTGCCTAAAAAAAGACTAAAATTGCCCCTAATTAACAACAGGGTTCCCTCTACATTAAAACACAGGGGTCAGTCCTCCAGCAGAGATTTAGTGACTTCAATGAAAGCACAATTTTGCAACTTGGATCAACTGGGATCTCCCCTAGAATTCCTTTTTGTCCCCATTTCCTTTCTACCTGATTAGTGGGAACAAAATAGGGGGCAGGCTTCTGATTAAGATGCACAAACAGTTCTATTCAACAACTGATGCAATAAATGTGCTGAGTAAAATCACTGCCAAAGCTCGTTGCGGTGCTTTATGGGGCTGCTCTAAGAGTGTGAAAAACCGTTTGCTGCATATTATTAAATGACGAAAAATGCCAAGCTCACAAACAAACTGCGCAATGAGTGGGGCTTGACTGCCTCTAGTGAGAACATGACTGAGCCTATGTGAGGTGGCAGAGGGAGAAAGGGGGATCTTTTGCTGTACTGCTGCCATACTGTGCTGCAGTGATTACAGGGCAAAGTGACCCAAAATAACAGCAGTTTCCACCCAGCCCCACTCCAATCTCACGATTGATCTAGAGCAGGACTAGTACAAAAAGCTCTCTGCCAGCTGCAACCGCAGCCCAGGTGGTGCAGATCCTAAACCATGTTTTTCTCTACCTTCTGGCAGCTTACGTCCAGAAACCACGTGCGCAGCAGCACGATGCAGACCCACGCTGCACGTGTGATTTCACTGCTCCGGATAACAGCACCTTCAACGCTGTTCCCCGGGAACATCACAACTCTCTCCGGTGGCTTTTGTGGCAGAGCAGCACGTGAGGGCTGGCTGGGCAGCTGTGCCTTTGCATGCCACATTTGGGCTGCAGGGGTTCTGGACAGAAATTCGAGCAAGACTTCACCTTCACTTGGATGGCTTGGGGCTGAGCATATTCTCTTGCACCTTTGCTATGAAGTGAGATCTGTTAGGCAGTCTTAATTCCCCAAGAAGGTCATAAAAACAGGCTTTCAGGAGTTATTGCACCTATCACAGAGCATACTGAGCACCCATGTTGCACGTTGGGGTGATGCTGGAGGACAGGGTACCGCTTGCTGCAGGAAGCCAGCCCAGTGGCTAGAGAAGCTTGTTCCAGTGCTGACCTGTAACTTATTTGCTGAGGCAGAGGGACAATTTTCACCTGCTTCGTCAAGACAGGAGCAAGTACCAGTGCTACCAAACTGAGAGCAGACCTCCTGAGCCTTCCCCTGGTGCGGACAGCAGCGTTGGCATGTGGGCAACGATGTCCACCTGCTGAGGTGGCACTTTGCCCTGGTCTCAAACCTGTGGTGCCTACATCTGATGAGATATAGGTGTTAATCGAGCACAGATTTTACTCGGGCAGTGAGGATGGCAGGAAATGGCATTTTACCATCAGAGAGCCTTCTGTGCCAGACAAAACACTTACTGAGCATCACTGCACAGGAGCTGTCTTTTGGCACCTTATACTTGTGAAAAAAGTCCCTATTAGTTGAAAAACACCCTTCTCCTGTTAACAGCCAGCTGGATATTGTGTACGTATGTTATTCACAGGGCAGCATTGCTTTCAGTTTAGATCTATATTCACCTTGGCCTTGGGTCACTCTGTGTGGATCGGAAGGTGCAAAGGCAGTCTGTTGCTTATCTTCTGCTCCTGGGCTGGGGCTTGTTTTCTCTACGCCAGTTAGGAAAAAAAAAAAATTTTTTTAAAAATCACCCTGTGCACAGACCAAAACCTGCCATGAAGTTTTGTATGAAACAAACAGCGCGTGGGTCTTTCAATGGCCTTTCAGATAAGGAAGAAATGTCACCTATGGTGCACTGAGATAAGCTGCCATGCACAGGAGATCAATGATTTTCTCTTCCCTGTGATCTAAGCTGGACTAAGAGAAATTATGATCTTCTAGAGGCGGCTGCTGAGACCTGGCCACGTTTCGCCTGCTGTTCCCATTTGGAGTGAGCAGCTAAACCCCTCTGTGCTTTGCCCTGTCAACCAATGTGCAAGAGTGAAGATAAACGAGATCAGTCCCTAAGGCTCAAGGAGTCAGATGGACCCACTCTGTGCCCCAACCAGAAGTACCCAGAGCCCACGCAGTTGATGGACTACAGCAGGAGAGAGGCTATCTCAGTAATTGAGAGAGAAACACCGAGTCCTGGGGAAAAAGCTGGATTTAGTATTGCCCTAGGAGCTGAGAAAAGCTAGTCTGGCCCCAGCGCTGTGATGAGGCTGTGCAGCAATTCGGTCCTCTTTGGCTCCAACAGCACCCTTGCACTTCTGATCAGCGGCTTTCTGTCTAATTCAGTGCCCTGTGCCGGGAACGGATCTGTCCACCACCTTGGGATAAAGACTACCAGGCTGTGTCAGTGAGATGTCCTTTATATGAAGGAGTGAAAATCATACCAGGGGCTGGTCATGCAAGTGCTGTGTCAAGAGGAAGCTGCCCTGGGACAGGGTGAAAGCTGGGAATTTTCTTTGTAGAAGGCATCTGTTAATTGAAAAAAAAGCAGCTTTGAGTCACCTCCTTGTAGTCTTAGCTTTCCAAAAATGATGTACCCTGTGTGTTTCAGAGACTAAGGCATTTCTCCTTTCAAAACACTGGGCTTCAAAATCCCCTTCATTTAAAAAAAAAGAAAGAAAACCCTGAGACATCCTTCCCTTCCCCCATATATACACCTTTTTTTTTGACTTGGACTGAAGTGATTTTATTTTCGATTGTGGCTGTTGAGCCAAAAAGTCAGTTACTCTCCATGCTACAGCTAATCTAGAAATGCTGCATAAATTGTCACTTACCTCAGTGCCTAATATCATGTTGCAGCTAAGCACATATTAAAAATTAGACAGGTGCTAAATGCAGCTTTAATGTTTGCACTTAAATGATGATCCTCCTCCCACTTCTTCTCTGATTCCCTCCCTTTCCTATGCCGGAGCGAGGAAAGAAGAATTACTGAAGTGCCTGATTCACCACTGTGGTTGTTGAAAATCCACCCTTTGCCTTCCAGCTCCTGCGCAGACACGTGGACGCAATGGGCTGGGTGGTGTGAGCGGTCACAGCCAGGAACGCCCTGCGTTTCCCAGGCTGAAGCTGTCGGGAGGAGAGGTGTGAGGATGTTCCTACTGCCATGAAGACAAAGGGGGAGCGTTTTGCCAAACGCCACCCTTTGAGTTGTACTTCTGCATAAACTACATTTTCTACCAAGAAATGGATGTGAGCCACGTGCAGTTTGGTATCTCAGAGGGGAGCAGTTACTATAAGCTCTTTGTGCACAAAGAGAGATGGGCTGTAAATACAATGTGAATTCAGTTTTGTGAGTTAGGCTACTGCTTCCATCTAGTTGGGGGATAATGGAACCCAGAGAGCTCTTGGGGTAGTGGGTGTTCTGGGGTAGACAGCTGCAATGAGAGGACCATGAGAGTCAAAATTTCCCTCTTAGAGAATGTCCCTGTATCACCTTCTCTGCACCTCCTAAAAGGAGAGGATTTATTCTTGTACCTTCCTGTCTGCATGCGCAGATGCAACCCCAAATTATAATAAAAACTGTCCCCAAACAGCCTCTGAACATCTGGTCAAGTGATTGCTACCTCCCCACTCATCCTGTCTGGGCACAGGGCAGGATTGATCCCTCTAAAGAGAAGCCATGAATTTTATAGCAAATTATTTTCACCAAAAGACACAAAAAAGACCCACTCCATATTGATTTCCAAAAGTCAGATGAAGTAGTTGCTGTAGATAATCATTACAAAGATTAATGCCTTAGAAAATGTTTATTCTTGGAGCTCAGCCCAACACCCCAAGCCAGCTGTCAGGACTCAAGACAGTGGCCACAGTGATGAGGGGCTCTGCACATTGCAGAGGAGTAATGAATTTGGCAACCGTCTTAAAGCAAGAGTATATCCCTGCTACTGCAGACTAGTCTGAGGGGCCAAGACAATGGAGAAAATAAGACCTGTGTTACTGGAAAATAGAAGAAAGGAGAACAGTCTAGACGATTTTTGTTTTTGTAGGGGTTTCAAGCAGTTCACTTAGTGTCCTAAGGCTTTTAGAGAAATGGATTATTCCAGGCATTTTGGGCATGGTAATACACCAGCCTATGGAGTCCTGCAGTAAAGACTTAATTTGCCATTAAACGCTGTAGTTGGCTTTACAAATTCCACAGAAAGGCTCTCACTCAATTCTATTGCTCTCCAGAGAACAACAATTTCATAAGGCATTTTTCATTCGGAGATCTCAGGGTGTTTTTTCTGAAAAGAGATGGGCTAGAGATGCTGGCCTGCTGTACACAGAGGGTGTGGGCATGTGTGCTGGGGTCATACGAAGGATCAGAGGAGAAGCACAAGCTTCCCGTAGACAAGGAGTGTTTGGGTGCCGTAAGACCAAGGTTGTGCAAAGTACTAAAACCAAAGGCTGACTGGGTGCAGCAAAATATTAAGAACCTAAGTATCACTGACCCAGAGGACAATAACAGCGTAGCAAAGAAGCAGGAAATGTGAAATGGATGTCGTCTTGTCTCAAGAACAGAAACAGAATAGATCTGTCTGAAAAGCTCTTGGGAAAAACAAAATGCACCGTCCCACACACTGAGCTGTTCTCCCCAGGGCTGACTGCAAAGCTGAGGGTGGGTTTGGCTACGCTTATGGCAACCTTTGGCAGGTAACCACTGGCCATGTGTAATGAACGCTTTATTTAGCAAGGACTTGGATTTTGCAAACTTCCTAAAATGAATTGCAATAAGATGATTGCGTTCACTTAGTAATGAATGTAAATGGGTATTTATAGCTCCTCAAATACGAGAAAGGATCATCCCTTTCTTCGCAAACTTCCTAAAATGAATTGCAATAAGATGATTGCGTTCACTTAGTAATGAATGTAAATGGGTATTTATAGCTCCTCAAATATGAGGGATCATTCCTTTCTTCTACAACTTAGAATTAGGAAGCTTTTCCCAAATAGATAAATAATTTGTTAGTTAGAAGCTTTCTCCCGATGAAAAATGACGGGAGCAAAGGTTCTGATAGGAATGTTAGGGTTTTGAGGAGAAAACCCCTACATGGTCCATGTTAGTGCTGGCAAAACAGAGTGCTTACAGCACCTGTCCCAGCATTACATTTTTCTTCTAAAGAATTGTAACATAATTTCAGTTAAAACTGAAGCACTTCTAAAAGCAGAACTTGCTAGATGCTATGCAATTTTTACTTTATTTTGTGGGAAGTTAAAATTAAGAGGTTTTTTCCTTCCTTTTTGTGCATATGCAATTTTTAAATTGCAAAATTCCCCTAAGAAGCAGAGGCTGGTCTAGAATGTCTAAGGAATCATTGATGATAGAAGTAGTGAGATTAAACACTTTGGATGGCAGGAACATGACTAATAAATATGTCCATTTAGTTTGTATCAATTCTGCTGCTGCTCCCAACTTTCCAGCTCTGCTAAAAGCTCCAGCTATTCCAGTCAGTAGCCTTCTCCCTGGCAAAGAATCAAACCAAAGCTTCAAGAGTTTCTGGAGCACAAAGTTAGACATTCCTCCTTTCCTCCCCTAGTCTGAGCGAATGGTTGAAGTGAGCCTTTGTTAAATAAGTTTAAGTGCTTCCCCCCAGCTACAGCACACAGCATTATGTGGGAGTCACAGACAAGAGGCATTAGCTTTCAGGTCTTGCTGAGAAGTGCACTGAATTGCCATCCATTGATAAAGCAGCAACAATCTCACTTTTAAGCTCAGTTCATTGGTTTCTGAACACCTTTAAGATATCCACAAAACTGTCAATAATTTATTTTTAGTTATCCTTTCAGATGCATGTCGAGCGTAATTCGGGGAAAGCAGGATTTAGAAAGAGAAGTTACCATGGGTCTGAAAACTATTCTTTCATTTAAGATTGTTGAAAGTGCCTCAAAGTTTCTGCAAAAGGAAAAGAGAAAACATTTATTTTCCAACCATAACACTGGCATGACAAACCCAGCAGTAGGTGACTCTCAAATACAACGGACTTTTTTCACTTCAGGTCTTCTCAAAAGGGTACTTAAAGCATGAGCTTGTGGGTGGCTTATAGAATAATCGAAACATAAGTCATGTCTTAACATCCACAGCCTCTGCATCCAGCACAGAACATGCTGCCAACATCCTAATCACATCCAACCCCGTCCACTTCTCCCCTTGTCCCCAAAAGCCCTAGGCTTTCTTGCCCCAGCCCTCACACATCCTTGTAGCTACCAAACATGCAGCCCTGGGGAGTCTTGTGTTGAATTTTGCAGGCCCACCTCCATGGATGCTTTCAGGCTTTTTATTTCCCACTCTTCTTCCCCAGGAGACAAAGGTGAATGGCATGAGCCACTGATGTCTCCCATCTAAAGGGGAGCAAACTTGCTCACAGCAAATAAAAACAGATTGTCTACCTCAAAATCACAAAGATCATGAACCTTCTGAAGCCCAGTCAGATGTTACAAAAGCCCGAGCCTATCTTTCCCCGGTGTCTGGCACATTTCACACTCCCCCCTCTCGCTCACGTTGTCCCTGCAGACACAATGATGACAGGCTGCTGTCACGATGAGATGCATAAATGGAGTCACATTAAGTAATTTCTGAGGTTTTCTCTAGCACAAAAGAAAAATAAAGTTTATGTGAGAAATGGCCCCAACAAAATTTAATACAGGAGAAATACAAATGATGCACAGAGGAAACAAAACCCAAACTATGGGGATTTTTATTGCTATTTTGTCTTCCAGAGTGAAGCAAAAGAGCAGATCAGCCAGCGATACGCTGGCAGTGTTAGCAGGCAGGAAGAAATGAGGTCTTGGTACATTGCTTATGACATTTGAAGACCAGATCTCAGTTTCATGCCAGAAATACAGAACTCGGGTTTGAGAAGAGCAGTAGTGGTCAGCCACATGACAAACTTTTACATTCAGTTGCGCATGCTTACCAACAGATGAAGGCAGAGTGCCAGGACTTCTGTCTTTGCTGAAAATTTTCTGGGAGGTACCCGTG
This sequence comes from Eurypyga helias, assembly GCF_000690775.1. NCBI lineage: Eukaryota > Metazoa > Chordata > Aves > Eurypygiformes > Eurypygidae > Eurypyga > Eurypyga helias. The sequence goes on along the minus strand of NW_010273089.1, from coordinate 23,730 downwards.
TACTTTCCACCCATCATTTGCCATGGACTCACAACGTTGTTTTCTGTCTCACATAATTTTTAGGGACCTAATGGACAGATGGAGGCAGGACAATAATCTCAGCTTTTACTACGGGATAATGAAATATTTTTCTCTCGAGCACAATCACAGCACGAAAGGTAGAAGGAGAAAGGATATGAACTTACTGCCTCCATATGCTCCGTCAGAGTGACCAGCTGTACTACCGGCAGGAGGTCACCCATGTCTGTGTTTCTGAGCTGCAAAAGCATTGCACGCTTTCATCATTTGCTTTTGTGTTGGATGTAGTTTCCAGAGCTGTTCTAGAAATATAAACCTGAATAAAAGGACCAGAAAGGTTTGAAATCACAGTTCTTGTTCCCTGAAAAGTGGTCCTTTGGTGGCCATGGGGCAGACAGCCCCATGCAGAGAGTGAGGGGCAGGTACCAGCACTGCTCTGTCTCTGCCACTGAGTACTTAGAGCCTGGCTGCATAAGACTTGAGGGGCAAGGTAGTAATGGGTTTTATTTTATTTTTGGTAGCCTTCTGTCTCAGAATCATGTTAATTTATTTTTTTTAAGCATGCTTTAATAATTCTGTGCTTGTATACATCTAAAACAGTGCCATTAAAGTGCCCAGGTTCTCTGTGTTTAGAGGAGTAACTGAGAACGGTGCTTAGTCCTCTTGTCATTTCTCCTTTTGTTACTACAGAAAGACCGCCCTTCCCCCAGTTTTGAAAGCAATTAGACTTTTATTTCAGTGTGCACTGAAAATACCATGTAGTTGTGAGCACCAGTTTGGGATTATGATTACAGGGACTGCAAAAGGAAGGGACAGGGGAGACAAAAGAGGGCTTGCTCATACTGAATGGTAAGTGTGAAGGGCTGTCAGGTAGTCTGCAATGTAACATTTTCCCATGACATTTACAGGGAAGAGGAGGAACCATCCAAGCTGGAATAGCCTTCATTGTAGGAACAATACCACAGTCTTTTTAGGAAAAGGCATTAGCAGCCTCCAAGTGCAAATACCAGTTAGCCTATGTCCCATGGAGATCTCAAAGCACCACAGACATTAGCCAGTTCAGTCTCACAGTCCCCTGCAGAAGGGACCAGTCCTTTTACCAGTGACCAAATGTATACAAGTCATAAACAGAGCAAAATTTGCCCAAAGAGCTTGTGGAAACAGGCCTGGCAAGATCAACATGAAAGTCAGCTCCTCCCAGCCTCAAAGTCTTGAGAAATCTTACTCTGGGAGCAGTAACTTTATGCACAGGACAGTCCCTTCTTCCATATGTAGAGGGTCACAGGCACAGAAATCCTCATGACCAGAGTTTTATGGTTTGGGTTTTTTTTGTTTGTTTGTTTTTGTTTTTTTTTTAACTTTACTCAAGCAAGCTGTGACTGAAGTTAATCAAACTTCTCCCTAGGTAGAAAAAAACCCACCAAAACCCAACCAAGCAATAGTAAGACACAGAGTACAAGAGGGATCTCAGTTGCCCGGCATATTCTCCTTTCACCAGCAAGCACACAGCCACTATTCTTATGCTGAAACATTTTGCAGTTTGCTTTGCACCAGAGACGGCAACGACACAAAGTACATGGCCTGGGAGACTTGTACTGGAATGGAGCTTCATCTATTTATATAAGTGCCCCTATGGAAAGCATGGTGTATTTATAAGAGCACAGATGTTTCTTTGTATTTTGCTCAAGCATTTTCTTCTCCTGAAAGGCACTTACTCTGGGACGGTTAACAAGACAGATTAATTCATGTGGATCCTTGCAGCAGAGTAGGGCTGTCACTGGTGGGGAGAGAGGTTTGATTATATTATTCCCTATTGTCAACACAGGCACTTTATAATAGATTTATGGCTAATAAAAACTTTAAGTAGTAGAGGGTCCTTGAGTTTCAATTTTGAACCTTTGGCCCTTGCTCAAATCACCAGCAGATGCTGGCTGCATTAATAAAACCAAATAGCACGTGGATACTAAAGAGGCATATGGCTGGGTACTCAATAAAGGCAGTAAAACACAGGAGAGGGATCTTTACAATCTGGTTTGACCTAATAGAATCATTCTTTCAATAATAAAATTACTCTTTACTGACATATGATACAGCATACCTCAGATCAGTGCAGTAATTCCCAGAAAATTCAGGAGTTTAGGTTTGATGCTGCTCAATAGAAGGTTTTACTCTGAAAATTTTAGGTGAATTCACAAATGTGAATTGGTGATAAGAAAACTGAACTATGGCTAAGGAAGCAAACAGGTGCAAAAGAAAGAAAAGACAGGGCTTTGCAGAAAGCTTCCTTTATGAAATTATCTCCTTTCATCCAGTGGCTCTGCCTGAGATGCAGATTCCAGGATAGTCTGCCAGAATGCATTAGGGATCCATCAAACCTTGCTTAAATTCAAGGCAGAGATTTAACCTCATTTTGGGTTCTCTGCTGATCTACCCTCACCTACTGTCTTATCAATAAGCTGTGATACCAGCAGGCAAAGCAATGAAAAAGCTCCTGAACAGACCACATTCACAAATCCAGCCACTTTCCTCCAGTCCTAGGTATAGGGGCCGTGTCCTCGTGAAGGGAGTGATAAGTACAGGAACAGAAGGCACCAGTTCAGGTGCTCTGATGCTCTGCAGGGATAAATGCCCTCCTTGCCCATATCCAGTGGATCTATCATGGGATATACAGCCAAGCACGGGCTGGATTCACATGCAGGTTTGGATTCACGTGCAGACTGTGCCAAGCAAAACACCCAAGCAGCAGCATGGAGCACTGTCAGCTTGCAGAGACCCACATCAAAGCATGGCAAGTGCCTGCGATGTGCCTGGGACGTACTCACCAAACCCCCAGCCTACAGAAAGGAGGGCAGGCACTGCTGCTGCTATCCTGCCTGCACTTTGCCCGGGTCGAGGGCAGCTCCATACCTGCACAGCCCATGCTGACGGTGGTGGGTACAGCGCTGCCTCCAGTACAGATCGGAGTGAGCTTTGCTCTCCTATTGACCATGGGCTCTCAGGGGCTATATACTGCTCTCAGCAGCATCGACGTAGAGACTTACGTGACAGCCATCACACAGCACAAGGCTGGGGAGTGAAAAGCTCCCAGTATGCCACTCAGTCTTTATGCCTTTATGGGCACGAGAAGAGATGATGCCAGTGATTGCCAGAGTAAGTCAGGACACGTGAGGCGGTTTCCGACTCGGGGCTGCCGTACGCATCCAGTGTGCTGCAAGTGAGTTTTGTTGCTAATTAAATCCTTTCTCCTGATTATTTATAGTCCTCTATTTACTGGCTCATTGATTTTAGAGGCCATGTTAGTTTTCTTTTTTACATGCCTGTCTGAATGGGTAGATTATAACTTATTACACAAAGAACAAGTGAATTGGTGTCAGTGATCTATTACACAGATGGTCTGTGAGCAGAGGGCTTCTCTCTTTGACTTTGGCACACTGAGAAGACAGGGAAAGATGCTGAGCCCGGTTCATTTGGTGCAAAATAATATTGTCATCCATGCCAGTGGCTGTTTCGGGAAGTTTAGGACATTGGTTGCATGCAGTTTCTTCTGGTGCTGGTCAAGGGTTACAGAGGAGACAACTGGGGATGTAGAAACACAAGCCTCTGAAAACACAAGAGGCATGGATGGCAAAGAGAAAAGGGTGTTTGCTGCCCACAACAAGGGAATTATGGGATGTTAATTGAAATCAACCTGCAGCAGGCTTGAATACAAGAGAAAGCTGTTCGGACATATGACAACAACGTGGAGCTCAGCCACAGGTTGCTGTAGGAGCTGGCGATTTGCATGATTTCAGAACTAGAGAAGCTAACGGGGGAAGACAGACCCTGAAGAGATCCTAGGCACAAAGTCACTCTGATTTAGGAAACCCCACGAGTCACCGTGGGAGCATTGAGGGAATCACACATATCCCATGTGCTCATACTTTGCTCTTGGCAGCTGCTGTGGCCACTGTCAGGTGGAGTACAGTCTGCGCCAGGAGAGCTGCTCCAAACTGACCTCCGCTGAGTTAAAGCTAAAAATCAAAGCAGCACCTGGGATGCACATTTAACCTGGGCAACCGAGGCAGATCCGGGAGCAGAACTGTCCCGCAGAGGCAATGCTGCAGCAGTGGAGGCTGCCTCTCACCGCACAAGCAACCAGGAAACCCTCAGCCTTACCAGAACCCACCAAGGGAGAGCAGGTCACAGGCTCAAGCTGCAAACACATGAACCTTGGCTTTATACCTACCAAGACCTTGGATTTAGAGGATTCAATTCCATTTCCCAGGGTGAATGATGGTTCATGGTATATTTATGTGGGCTTTCAGCATTAGTACCTTAAGACCAAGCATTTCCAGTTGTTCCACCACCATCTAGCTGGGACAGAGCTATTAGCACTCTGGCAGGGAGCTGGAGCTGGGTTGCATGTCACCGAGCAGGGGTTATGCATGCCCGAGGATGAAACGGCTGCTGCGGTCTCCCCGAAGAGCCAGCACATGCCTCGCAATCACAGGAGTTCGAGGGTTCAGAGACCACGTCTATCGTTACAGCACTGCAGCAAATGCACTGGGAAAACCACTTAGCCCTTCTGTTCACACAACAGCTCAGGACTGACCCAGCACACTGATGTGTTTCAGTGCTCTCTCACCACTCTGAGGATGAATGACAGTGATGTAGCAGGAATCGGGCTACGTGTGAAATTGGAAGGGGGCAGATCTGGAGCCACGTCTGTTATGGGAAGGAGCCAGGTTGCAGCACATGCCAGACCCTTGGCTAGGCTTCGAGGCCACCTGAGTGCCCAAGCCTTCAGCAAAACCTGGTTGACCCCTTGCTGCACCTGGTGTGGGGTATCTGCACACATCCTGCATCTATCAAAGCAGTGAAACCTCAACCAAACCTAAGCCTGTCTCAGATCCTGTAAGGTCTTCAGGGCTCCAGATACTGACAAACAAACAAAAACCTGGTGCTGTTGTGAGGCTTCAAAGAGGCCTCACCTTTTTTTGCTATTCTGGGGAATTCTTCCAAGTGTTGAATTGCCCACTGCTATGTCAACTTGTACCTGACCTTTAAATTTACCATATTTGCAAGGAAAGAAAACAGGTTCTTCCCCTCTATTCCCCAACTGTTTTGTGCTTAAAGGAAATAAACTTTTGTTTCAATAATCATAAACACAAAAGGTTCCCCAGAGGGCTGTTTAAGACTCCGAGCTAGTTAAAAAGAACATTTGCATGAATTAAAGAGCAACAACAAGTCACCACTGATCTAAGCTTCTTTCTAGTGCTTAACTAGTGTCTGTAGGTGGGGAAAAGCAAGACAGATCGGTAGGAGGTAAGAAAGACGAAAACTGGGATGTTTGTTCTGCTTTACAGTGCATTTCACAAGCAGCAGCCGGGGAACAATACCTGTCCTTCACTGGCCACGTGGTCACTTTATGCCTGTATCTGTACCAAGGCATAAAGGACAACACGCCTTTCTACAATGGCTCATACTTTTTGTCTCCCACCAGACAGCATCGGATTAAGCGGGGAATAAAGGGAGCTTTCATGCTGGTTCTTGTTATTCAGAGCTGCTGCAGCACAACCGAGGAGGGCAGAGCTGGCTGCGTTGTTGCGAGGGACATGTTGGGCACAATCCCCCGTCTTCCACAGGGAGCTTTGCCTTGGCTCTCCCATTGCAGACCCTGGATGGCACTCCCAGACTTCTGAAGCCTGCCTATGTGGCAGGAATAAAATCCACAAAGGGTTCACATCCGTGGCTCTAAAATACACAGATATTGACTATAATGCACAAAAAATACACTGTTTGCTCATGTCTATGTTTTCCTAGTGTTACTTTTATTTACATCAGATCTTATTTATGGGTATCTGACCTCAACAAGCGTGGACACCTACATACATGACCTGTCTGTACTTCATGGTTCAGACTGGAGGCACTTTGCCGTGGGGTCTTCCACAACAGGAACTGATGGTGAATGGTTTCATGTCAGATCTGTGGGGTGTTTTACACACCAGCTCCTGTGCTGTGCAAATCCATGTGCTTGCATCACTACTCATTGCCCAGCACTGGGAAGGTGATGGGCAGGTTGTGTCCATAGAAACTCAGAACCTTTTGGGTTGGAAAAGACCCTTAAAATCATCCAGCCCAACTCTGAACCCAACACTGCCAATCCCACCACTGACTCATGTCCCTGAGCACCTCCTCCACACGGCTCTGAAACCCCTCCCGGGATGGTGACTACCCCCCTCCCGGGATGGTGACTCCCCCCTCCCCGGGCAGCCCCTTCCCATGC
>NW_010273089.1:0-17233 GCF_000690775.1 Eurypyga helias | reverse complement strand
CCCCCGGCCCCGTTCCCTCCCCCGCACACGCCCCAGCCCCTCTGTGTCTCTTGCAGTGAGGGGCCCAAAACTGCAGTGAGGTGCAGCCTCACCAGTGCCCAGCACCGGGGGATGATCCCTGCACTATTCTAGCTGGCCACGCTGTTCCTGTTGCCAGCCAGGATGCCATTGGCCTTTCTGGCCACCTGGGCACACGCCAGCTCATATTCAGCCGCTGTCAACCAACACTCCCAGGTTCTTTTCTGCCAGACAGCTTTCCAGCCTCTTGTCCCCAAGCACTTGTTCTCCAGTTGTTAACCTGCCTAAAAGCTTTGCTGAGGTAAGGTGAATGCTACCAGTCAATTAGGACATGCACAGCCCCCCTTTTCCCCTTCCCATGTCCCCTGCAAGGGGTGTGAAACATGGCCAAATGTACACATATGAATACATACAACCATATATGACTCAATACTCAATGGTGTATTTGCTTCTTTCCCCACACAGCACAGCTGGGGAGATGGGAAGATGAGGATAAATTCCTGCAAGGATTGACTAAAATCCTCAGTGTGCCATTTATAAGGCCTGACACACTAACTGGACATGAATTCATGTCCTCTGCAGCTAGCGATGGAGCTTCGCCTTTCATGCAGCTCGAGGTCCTGGCCTTTTTTAAATGATCATGTTCAGAGAAGTCAACATCCTCTGAATCATCCAAAAAAAACTGCTGGAAAGGGACTAAAATGTAAAGTCCTTTTCTTATATGAGAAAAGCTCTTGCTGAATGCATTCATATCGCTGCAATACACAAAACATAACAGGAAGACTTGAAAAGATGGTGCATAGTTTAAGAGCTCCAGCGAGATCAGATACCAAACACCCAGCTGCAGCGTGGCTCAGATCTTCCGTGATTTTAAAGCGTTGTGTGGGAATGAAACTTCGCAAAAAGTTATGTTCGAGTCTGTGACGCCCGGATGGGTTTGATCAATTATTCAACCACAGCCCAAAGTCCCTGTTAATCTGCATAAAAAACAAGTGACTCGCATGGAGAGCAGCGGGCTGGGTGAGCAGCTTTTTAGGGTGAGCAGAGCAGGAGGGGAGCACGCTGACAGCCCTGGTGGGAGCTCTGCCTCTGGGGCTCAAACTGCTTTGTTGGCGGCAGCAAGGTTTAATCAGAAACTAGTTGTGAGGCCGCACATACACCTCCGCTCGGCTCTGCGGCCAGCAAGTCCTCGCCTACGGCGTGTTACCGTAAGGAGAAAATGTGTGCAATGGGAGGAGGCTGCAGGGCCAGGTGGGTTTGAGGTTTTGCAATGCTGAGATTGTTAGAGAAACCATTCCAACAGCTGAAGAGTTATTTTTTTAGATACCCCAGTCTCGAGGGTGCAAGATTACATAGTGCGGGTTCCTGTTATTCTGAATAACTGCTCAGCCTGGGAGGGAACCGTGCCATGCCATTAGGGGACCCAGTCACACGAGGAGACCCTTGCATGAGCCTGAGCATTACTCAGCAGCTCTGCAGGAGAGGGCTGAGAACTGGGAATCCTGCACAACCTCTGGGAAGCAGCACGAGCCTAGAGGGCAGCTTGGGCTGGCACATGGCAGCGCAGCTCCCCCCTCCACACCCGAACCAAAGGATCAGGCAGGATGGTTGCAGGAGTAGGGCAGGGGCTCTGGGGGGTGACTGGGAGAGCCCTGTCCTCCCAGCATGGGAGCCCCTGTAAGGGAAAAATTACACCCGTTTTGCAGAAGGGAGCAAAGCTCTTTCAAACAGTGGAAGATTTAAGCCACTACTGAGGAGGGGGGTGGGATCTCCCTCTGTGAACTGATCAGTCGATGCTCCATCAGCATGAATAACGATTGCAGTCAGTGTCCTGGGATGAACTGCCTGTGACCCAGCAATCAGCCCCATGTCCCTGTCCCCAATACAGCCGTGATACTGCAGCTCGTGGGGCCGGAGATTGTGCAAGGTTTGCCCACGGATGGTGGAAGCGGGTGGGGCGTCCGACCCAGAAGCGAGGATATAGAGCAGTAAAAGAGCACTTCTCTGCACGGCTGACATCCTCCTCTGTGCCTCACTGCCAACACTCAACCAGTGAGATGGAGGCGGCAATTTAATTTCAAATCCCCTGGAGGGACTCCTACAATGAAAAGTCTGCAGAAGGAGGTAAACTCTCTGCTAATGCCTTTCACAAGTAAATATTTTTTCCAGGCACAGCAGTGCAGCATTTATCTGAGGGAGCAGCAGCATTTTCTTAGAGGCAGAGCTGACTGGACCGCTGTTTCACAAGTTGAAACTTCGATTTGGAGAACTTTAACCTCCAAGGGAGCAGCTATAGGAGCCACCTTGCCAGCATTTCCAAAACAGATCAACCCAATTGCAACCTGTCACCAGGTACAGCTTCCTGCTTTTTAGCAGTGTTTAAGCTTGTCATTCATTGTACTTTCCCAGAAAGTTCAAGAAAGGAAAGTGCATTTACAAGTAGCAGCTGTGGGACTGACGGATGGATGCTGTGTGTACAGCCGAGACACAGAGACCCTTTCTTTGACCAGTTCTGTTTCTGCATGGCATTGAGAACTGATCAGGAGTATTCCTCTGCTGGAACATCATCTGATGGCTGTTGTTCATGTCAAATCCTCCATCCCCTCCTTTACTCTGCGTAACCAGCAGTTTGGCACCCATCCAGAGCCACAGAGTGTCCCTGCAGTTGCATTTACTGCTTTACACCAAAAAGGCGTCTACTTGCCCACTGTACAGCAGGCAAGGCCTTACCCTTGCCAGCAAGGGAGAAGGCAGCATCTTCTTAGGTTCAAGAGTTTTTCAGGATTTTACATGTGCTCCAAGTGACTCTGATAACACAATTTCACCACAGATCTCCTGCCACTGGGAGAAGGAGCTTTACTCCTGCCACACACAGCTTCCTCGAGGGAATTTACTTACAGTTGAGAGGAGGTTGGTACAAAGTAAAAAGACCTTTTAAGTTTCTTCTGGGAGAACAGTCACACTGGTTAACCAAAGCAGCTTCTTGCTTGGCCAAAACAGACTCGAACAGGACTTGAATGCTTTGCCATACTCCATGCAAAGTCCTCTTGCTGCCAGACCCTCACAGCTGCTGTCTGAGCACACAGCAAAGGGAAGGCTGAAAGGGGCAAAGGAAGGCTGGTGCATGCAGTGGTTGCCATTCTGAGCCCAGAGGCTCAAACCCGATGTCATTAGCTTGTCTGTTTGAAATAGCATGCAGGTGTATTGCTGCTATTCACAACGAAGGGGAATGCAAGGCCATTTGCTGGCTTCTCCCACTGCAACTGGCCAAGGCAGAAAGTTGACAGGTGTGGATGGCCATGCAGCTGTGTGGCCACCTGACAGCCATCAGGATCATGTTGCCAAACTTCCAGGCATACACCCACAAAATGAGAGGTCTAATACATACTAGAGGAGCCCCAACCTTTCTTCTGTGGATCAGTATGGTGGACAAAGCATGGGATGATGATGGTATCTCTGCCAATCCCATTTTCAAAGCTAGTTGCTCATGCTCTGCTGGGCACCTCCTGCTCTGGAAAGCCATTCAGAGAGGCCTAGTTTTAGTGCAGCTCTACCTGACCATCACAGTCCCACATACATCCAAATCTCGATGCATGGGGCTGAGCCATCTCCCTGGGGAAAGGAGAACCAGGTTGTGGGGCTGAGCTCCAGCTAAGTGCAAGAGCAGTGGTAAATTGTGAGCTCTGAACAACAGAATCCCACACAGAATTCCCCAGCACTTCTGGAAGGAGGTTGGGACAGGGAGGGACAAATGCCATGCAGGTAAGTTGTAGTCACAAATTAATCCAGGGAATACTGCAAAGGAATGATTTCTCTTTAAGGCAAGCATCTAAACACCTGGGATTACAAGATCTTCTTACCTAGAAAATAACCATGCTGACAGTTCTTACATTTCCAAACTCTTGTTTGATCCTTTACAAGAGAGAGGAAAGCAGAAAGGCCCAGCATCATGAGCATCTGATCAATACACCTAAACCCCACTTTCACTTTGATCTCACACCAGGCCCTGGTGAGTTTTTGAAATGCAAATAGTGCTTTTGAACACTTAATCTAGTCTTAAAGCCTGATTGAGGGCACAGATTCAGCTGTTGGAGGAGTAGAGGGCAACTAAGCTGATCCCAGACCAATGGCAGCAAGGTCTGCCGCAGGATGTTAACACCTTCCAGGGAGCCCAGCTGATATCGTGGGCAGGCTAGAAAGGACAGACCCAGTAAGCTCCATATCATCCCAAAGCACAGTCATTTGCTTTTTGGACAATCACCAGCAACTGAGAGGCAGAGCATTCATGGTCTGAACAAAGCCAGCCAAGGACCTGACCCCAGGTACCTCACTCTGCAGCCACAGATCCCACCCAGGCTCAAGTATTTTTGACAACAGGAGGGACCAAAGACAGTCTCCTGGAAACACTGATTTACCCCAATTTCAGTGTGTACATTGGAGGTAGTTGTCTTCAGAGGTTGATGGAGAGGAACACACAATAGGTAAAAGCTTAGCTCATCCTGAGGCCATCAACCTGAGGAAAAAAAGCCCCTTAATTCTGGCTAAAAAGACAAACGCTTCATCATTAAGAAGAGTACCTAAATCAGCTCACATGTTGACACCAGGAAATGATACATGGTCTGAAGGGAGAATAGTGACTATTTTAGCACATTAGTTTTGCTATAGGTTCCCAAGCTCTGCAGCAGACTTCCAGCTTCCTCTCATCTACCTCTCTCTATAGACAGAGGTCCTCTCTAGCTATCTCCAGAAGTTCCAGTGAAATATCAGCATTCCCTCCACTAGTAAGAAGAGAAGTTCATCAGGAAATGGGAAGCTCCCAGACACGTTTGCAAGAAGAGCCTATATTAAATGAGTCACTTCAATAAGATAAGAAAGCTATAATCAGCATTACTAATCTTCTCAGGAGCCAGAGTTACACAAATTAACAATCCAGACCCTGAAAACTACTGCTGCAAGATCCCCTGACATGTATTCCTAAAGCAATTTGCACAAAGACCCTCCCAATAACTCATCCCCAGCTGCAACCTCACACAGCAGCTGCCCCCCAGGCAGACAGGAAAGCTTGAACAGGGTTTATAAAGATTGGCGGGGGGGTGGGATAGGTAGGGGTGGCTCACTGGTTGGGCAAGAGCATTTGGCAGGACTGGTCAATCCCAGTAATGCATGGATGCGTGGTATGGGTAAGTAATGCAAAGTGAAGCAAGAGGGTTTTCAAGGCTGAACACAAAATCTTGCTGGACTGTTCTCTGCTGCCAGCACATTGGTGTCCCCTTGGTTGCAGAAGCAGCTCTGAGAGCTGTGCAAGGATCAGAATTGCAAGAAAATGTGTCCACCTGCAGCTGGGGCTACACTGAGATGGGGCTGAGCCTTCCTGCAGCTGTGGCTGGGGAGGGAAGGTGCAGCAGCTGGGTGAGCTCAGCCCATGCCAGGCTGCTGCAAGAAAATTCCAAAATTTCATCTGTTCATGTCAGGTAAAGACAGAAATGATGATAAATGAAGATCAGATAAGGGGGAGGGAACCTCACCAAAGATGATAATAGTTTCTGGTGACATTTTAAGCCACTTTTTCTGTTGAATCTGCAGACTCTGTGCCCTTTTATGAGCATTCAGCTATGTTTGGAGTATATTCTCAAAACTGTGAGGTTTTGTTTGTTTTCCTTACTGGAAACTAAGGACATGTCATGTCTTGATGAAATCATCACTCTTCACTTAAAGGACTAAAGTCCTTTATCCACATACAATCAAAGGGCAAGGCACAGACTGTCCTGACCTCTGGTTTGAGAGATCTCCAAGAAACATCAGCTGTCTGTATTGTTTACTGTATCAGGAAGGACTGGAGGCCTAGCAGCAATATCTGTTTATCAGTCCACCTGTCAGACAGATAAAACAGTCATATTAATCATAATCATCCAAACCCTTATCTGAAGCACAATCTTGGCCAGCGCACATCTCCCCAGCACTATGCGTGGCCAGTCTTGGCTGGCCTGGCGGTAGGAAAACCGAGGGAAATGAAAACTTCGTTAGGTCAGAGGCTTGGGCCATCTTTTGGGATTGGTGATAACAATGCACAGTCCAGAGGAATCGCTCAGAAAAAGGAAACAAAGTCTCCTCAATTTAATCACATTGAAGTTTGGGGAAGAAAGCTGCAATGACCCCGTAATTTCACCCACAACTAATTAAACAGTGTTGCCCATGGGCTTGTGCCTTTTTGGTAGAACCCACCTTTGAGCAGCAGTGAGGTTGTCATTTAACGTTGGTCAAATTGCCAGGTAGTATCTGTAGCCTCTTCTTTTACCAGTGCGCTTGTTCCAGTGTCACAGGGTGCTGTGTTTTGGGACACTGTAACTGGAGACAGAGCTAAAGATCAGAATATATTATTATAATATATGTAAAGACCAGAATATGTAACAATATATTATTATAAGAAAATAAAAAGAGGCAGGGTTTGGAGGTACTATGGCCTGTGGCTCTAAGTGGAGCTGGAGGTCACCCATGATGCTCTGCAAAGGATGGGCTGAGGTTCTTGTGAGTGCCAGGTGTCCCCTCTGAGTTGGAAATGACTGACAGCCCAGCGATGGTTTTTAATGTGTTTATGTTCAATGTTGCAGGAGATGCTACAGCTCATTTCTGTCCAGGCAACTTGTGTGGATGATGAATGTTCTTTAATAGCTGCAATATTTAGTGTTTAATGTAAAATCACTTGCTCCTAATGCTTTGCACTTGTAAGGTTATGAAGCTCGATTTACGCCTGACTGCAGTGTTGACAAATCCACAGTAGTACTCAGCCCAGATCGCTGCACGGCAGATGTAAGGGGCAAAAGGCTTTTCCACCTCATCCCACCTTTTATACTTTTCCACCAAGATCTTTCCTCTACAAAGCCCCCAGACAGCTGGGGTTATATTAGTAATAGGCTCCCTACACCTTCCCATAAACATTTTCTCACGTGTGCTTCAGCATCAGCTGAAGAAAACAGTCCCACCCAGAAAAATCACCAGGTACAACACAAATCTCTCTGCCCTGACTTTCCATCCTTACCACAATCGTGTTCTGTGCTTTTCCCATCCAGACCTCGAAGGAGTCGACAGAGGGAAAGGACCATGAAGGGAGGAAGGGAACTCTTGCCTAAATATCAAAATGCAGCCTACGTTTGGGGAGACTACAGAGGAAAGGGCCATCAGGACCCCAGGTTGATAGCCCCGTGCCCCACCGCTGTCCCAGGCTCGGTGCCAGTACGTGAAGCTCTGTCAGTGCAACAGCACACTGTATGGCACCTTGGCTCCTGGAACAAGAACAAATATGATTTCTTGGAGGGATGGTTGCTTAAAATCCAGGAACTAGCATCAAGAGCACAGCATTCCACTCCCGTTACTGTCATTTATTTTGTGCTGCTGGTGGTTGCCTAAGGGGAAAAATAGGCAGAGATTTGAAAGACAGTGCTAATTTAATTTGCCAGTATGAATAAAGATAAGACTGTAAAGCATGTTAATGAAGCTACAGTATCACATAATTCACATGCAATGGAAACACTGCCTTTCTCAGATCATGATTGTCTTTTCCACATTTAAACCTGATTAAAACAGGATGAGGACATTTCATTACACGCCCTCCCATGAAAGACAATGTTCTTCCAGGGACACTGGGGTGCATTTAGAAAAAGCTGTAGGAGGAAAGATAGATGCCTGTTGCCATGGTTGGTTAAATGTACAGATTCAAGTGCATTCACCATACCAACATACTTACCTGCTCACACGTGTTTATCTTAGTTTTACACCTCTGTGGGATTTTTTCTCTCACCTCTGTCTCCTCTGTTTGTCAACTGACAAAAGAAAATAGCCCAAATTATATTAAAAAAAAATACCACAAACCTCAGGGAGAGAATTATGTCCCTAGAAGAAGGTGAAAGATTTTCTTTGCAGTTAAGCAAATGAGAATTTAGAAAACTCAGAATTCTTGGAAGCAGATGAAAGCCCTTGCTGGCACCCTGGAGTACCTGCGAGGGTTCCCAGGCACGAGTTTTCATCAGGTCATGGCTTCATAAAGCAGGTGTGGTTCATTCTGTGTCTGTAAAGAGAAAATTACTCTGATCTGAAGGCTTGTGTTTCTCAGTGACGTGAGTGGATATCAGTTCCCAACCCTGTAAGAGCATAGTAAGCCAAAGTCTGTAACTAAGAAGGAAAAAAGCATATTATTATTAAAATTAATTACCTATCAAGCCCCCTTAATCTTGATTTAACTGAATGAGAAAGATGGACTTGCTGGTGTAGCCAATGGGGTGGAGGAGAATGTGAGGGGGTTTTAGAAAAGGATTAAAAGCACTTTCATTATCTGTAGGAAAGGGCCAAGGCATGTAGGAACAATGTCCAGGGGGGTGTGCCCTGTAGTGTAATCAGGCAGCTGTGGGGCATGCAGAATGCTCACTTTTAAGACACTTTGCTGCTGTTGTGTAGTATTACCAGCACAATGACTCAACCCTAGAGGGATGCTACAATGTGAGTCACACGCTCTGTGCTTCCTCGGGCACGGAGATGTCTGGTTCGTGCTTCTCTGAGGTTTCCCTTAATTGCCAAAATTGCCCAGATTGAAAGTGCTCTTCGGGATAGGAAATTACAGCACAAACACCATGTATCTCTGCCCTTTCACTTTAAAAATGCAAAAATCACAGCCTGCTTTCATCATCTGTCTGATCTGATTGCAGCAAGCTTCAGGAAAAGCACTGGGAAGAAGCCTTAGCCCTGCTGCTCGGCAGCACCACGCTCTGCTCCCAGCAGGTCACGAAGACGTGGTGTGTGGCACAGACCGAGCGTGCACTCAGAGGAGAGGGAGAGAGAAAATGGCCCATGCTTTAATGTAGCCATCATTGCTACAGATCCCCGAAATATTTTAAGAAATAACGGGATTAAGGCCTGCAGCACTAGGCTCAACCCACTGGTGGTCTCTGAGGGAGAGGGGGTCCATGAAGTGCTCCAGAATAATGCGCCAGGAGGTTGGCCATCCCTGTACCCCTGGGACAAGAATCAGGTGTTGCATCTCTTCCCTTTACAAAGACCTTGGGCGACCGCGCTCAGCTCTGCATGGTCATGGCTGTTTGTTGTCACCAAAGTCACAGTGGCTCCAGTTTCATGGTGGCACCTTGTTTCAGGGTAAAGGCAGAGTGTGGCCAACAGGTAGGTGTGGGCACAGCTGAGGAGCTACAAGCCCAGCCACTGCTCACTCCCTGATGAAGGACTCCAGCGCTGATGGAGGGCAGAATTACAGCCTCTTGGCCATTAAAGGCCTCGTGTTTTGTATCAGGCTCCCAAAATCCCTGGGCAAGGCTGGGAAAGAGGAGGGGTAATAAAGCAAAGTGATATTTATTGAGTGTGTCATACATTTATCCCAGCTTTTTTTCCAAGCAGCTTTTGGAAATCTCAGCTCTAAGGATTTATTTTTTCCTCTGCCTCAGCTCCCTTTGCCACTCTCCCTCCTTTTTCTTTCTGTACAGCAGTACCTCTTGTGCCTTCCTCCATCTAGTAAAGGGCTATGAATCCAGGAAATTCATGAACTCCCAGAAAGCTATAGCTCTTAAAAAAGTATTAATTTGCAATGTGAAAAATGGTTTGACGTATATCTAAACCTAGGTGACTTTATGGAGCCATTACAGTGCAGGTTTGAATTGTAATGCTATATATCTGTCTGTAATTACTTCGTCTTAACTGTTGCTCAAACCTTCTGTTTTATACCAAAAGGTACAAGCAACAAAACCACTCTTGCTTTGCCTGGAGTCTCCAGGGATAAACGCAAGCTGGGGAGTCAGGCCAAATGCTAGAGGCATGTTGGGGTTAATTGACTGAAATCAAGTGAAATGGGTTCAGTTTCACAGAACAGAGAATTGCACAAAAAATGGAATTTGACTTCAGAAAATCATAAAGAAATTGAAACAGTAAATATTGTCTGCTCTCTGTGTTTCTTTTGGTTTCAAAACCTTTGTGTGTCCACTTGAATCAAGTGTTCTGGCTTTTTTCTATATCCATACAAGAAAGCTTTGCATTTGCTGAGCCTTTTTCCTTTTAATGAGAGAAGAAATTCTCCTGTAATCACATGCCTTCAGGGTGAGGGCTTTATGATATGAGACTTGAAAAACAACTGTGATTTTTAGCAGAACGGCATAGTCAGCAGCTGGTTTCTCCAAGCCTTACAGCTTGGATTTTCACATACATCTCATCCAAATAGGTGCAGGCATGGCACAGACCATCACCAGAATTAGTTAATGATTTACACGTGGTTTCCTCAAGGATAAAATACCAGTTTCAGAGCAAAGAGGATTATCAGTTCCTTCAGAATTTGACCAAACCATTATTTGCTTTATTTGCTTCCCCTATGCTCTTCCAAATGAGTTTGTTTTTCTAGTAGATGGTGACTTCTACCTTCACCTTATACAAGATATTCATGCATTGCTCCACCTTAAGGCAGCACACAGAACTGCCAGGGAAACTGAGGCAGTCACGGTGAACATAACAGTAATGCAAAATATACTGTATTTTCCACACGTTCTCATGCCAAGAACTTGTGAAGAGCGTTTCACCCAGCCTCCTGAAAATGCAGAGGTAATTACACTTCCTCAGCACTTCTGATTCCAGGCCAAATATATGATAAAATAAAAAATACATCTGTCACTGTTTTGGCAGAGTTTTTTATTTCCTGGCAGAAAATTTATCTTCAACTCTGACTAATTTTTAAAAATTTTCTAATTTTAAAGAAAAAAAAAAAGGCTCTTTCTCCATTGATCTTCACATCCTCAGTACTCAACCATTTGTTCAAAAAATTCATTTTGGCAGGCATTTTTCCAGAGTCCTTCTCTATTTATCTGCTGTGAGGGGAGTAAAAGGCAATGCCAGGTATGATTGCACGGTCCTGGCCAGATCTCCTGCAGTCCCTGCAGAGGTGATGCCCTTCATCTCGCCCTTCTTCAGGTCAGCAGATGTCTGTAGCCACAGGTGAAAGGTAAGCTCTCAAAAAGTGGAGGTATTTAGTAGACCAGCCATCCTCTGTAACAGTCAATTCTTGGTGAATATTTGCTCTCTACATAGCACAAATATTTTCTTTTTAAGAATCAAAGGGAATTTCAGATCGTCATGCCCAGATCTCTTCCTCTGCCTGTTAAGCACTATCCTTTCCACAACCTTTCCTGGAGGTCTCTCGTGTCCAGTCCTAAACGTGGGGAGCGCATTTGCTGCCCGTGGTGTTCCCATTCCCGACACTCCTTGCAGACAAGGACTTTAGCCAGCTCTTGTGTCTCTGCTGCTGGAGGAGGCAGCAGTTTGGCCTCTGTTTTGCTTTAACTCCAAGCAAACGTTTTCCCTGACTTTTTGCCAGTGTAAAGAAAAGCTTCAGGCTTGAGAAAACAGACTGCAGCACCAGTTACTTCAAAAGCGTGAGTTTTCTTTTCCCCTTCCTTCCGTTTTGATCATTTAGTTTGTGACACAGTCTGTTTGTCCAAGTCAAAACTCCCTTTGAATCCTGGCCATAAAAAACAACGTTTTTGTTCAGCGGAGTGTTCATAGTCTCCCAAAAGAAACTTTACCACAGAAATGTGGATAGGCATAAAAGACGGCTCTGGCTGACATTTGCAATGCAGCATGATGCTCCACAACTGAATAACTACAGCAGGCGGAAGCTTAAAACAAGATAGCTTCAGGATAAGTGACTCAATTCATGCTGTAATGCAAAGAGTCTGAAGCTTCATATTTATAACTTGCCATATGTAAAAGGAGAAAATATATTTATTACTCTTTCTCCAGCTGCTCTCTCAGATTGATGCTGGGACTTATTGGAGAAATCGCTCTTCTCAGCCTCAGCCTTCATCAACCGCCCAATCTCAACCTGTCAGGCCAACATTAGCTTTGTTCATTTGCAGAACAATTCTGCAGAGTTATTAAGAAGGAGTCTTGCCGCGTTAATGCTTTTGTGCTTTGAGGCAGTAATCTGGAGTCACTAGAAAGTACAACAGATAGACAAAGCCCTCAGTGCATGAACACAAACAAGAGCTTCAAAGGAGCCAATACTAATTCTTTAGCTCCTTTTTTGTTTTAAACATACAAATTCTGTTTCTCCAAGAAATAATTTATAAAGCATGTTTCACTGAGGTTCATAAAAAAATACCATCTAGCCATTCATCTTTCTATTTAGAAACCCAACTATTTTACTACTGTAAAATTAAATTTAGGGTAAATGATCTCAAGTTAACTTTGAAAGGAATAAGAAATACTAGAACGGCCTTTCCATCAGTAATATTTTAGTGTGTTTTACAGGCAGTTGGGCACTCTCTGATACAGTGAGACTGATCAGGATGGAATCAGCTCTGAATTGAATGTTTCTGGCCCCACATCTGCGCTGAGGGTAGTTGGGTGTCATACAGACTAAGGGACTGTGTCCTGGCATCTATGTGCCAAAGTCTAGCTCTTCAACTCCAGACAAAATCAACTAAACTAGGTGACTATAATCAGCTTCTGTCTCCCTGCCTCGGCCGACACATAGTGAGTCGCTGAATTCATGCACTAATATCAGTAGCTGTTTCTCAGGACAGTTTTGCCATGGTAGAGTAGCTCAACAGCCCAGCTAGCACACCGTGCAGAAAAGCAGAGCTGAACTTCAGGGGCTTCAGAGGGGATGGCTGCCACCAACTCTGCAGGACAACACCTGGATGATCTCCAACTACACAGGACTGCTTTTGGGCTGCCTCTACTAATGGGACTGACATGTCCAAAGATGAAAGGAAAAGAGACCTAAGCAGGTTGGGAACAGCATCCTGCTCCTGTTGGGGTAACACTGAGCCTCAGCATCTCCCTGTGAAATGAGAAGGATAATACTTCTGATTTTCCACCTTTCTCTTCTGTTGTTTAGCTACACTATGAGCTCTGACCTCAAATGGGAGGAAGGAATGATCTTTTCTTGATCTGATATGTCCCCAAACTGGCTGAGAGTTATGCACTGAGCTCAGACTGAAACTGTGCTAAGCAAATTAAGGTTTCCAGAGTCTTCCGTCATCGTAAGCAGCTCCCAGCAGTAGGAAAGATTCCAGATCATGCCCCTTCCCTCCACATCTTCGGACATCTCACTGCAACAGGACAAGGGCCAAGAGGGGATCAGGGAGACTGGACTGTCAAGACCACATTAAATTAGACACTCAACTGTAATCAATACAAAGTGGTTGTCAGATCTGTGCTAGTCTTAGGCACCCCTGAAAACCCCATCCTAACTGCACTGAACAGCTTTTTAGGTCAGCACACAATGGACTCTGAGATCCTGCAATACTTCCACTTTCACTCAGCTTTAGCAAGAGCACTAAGCTTGCTTGGAAATGTTGATTTTTTTCTTGCAGAGATCACTGCATCTATCTCAGGGTAAGCACTCACTTAGGAGACATGTATAGGAAAGCTGTCCCCATATCTCAGTCTTTCTGTAGATTTCACAGAGTATAAAAGCCTCTTATTCCATGTATTCATCACCAAGAACAGAAGCTTTGAATTCTTTGATTCCAGTAAACTACCATTTATTAGACACATTAAATGAAAGACAGTCAAAAGGAGAATGCAACAGAAAACTCCAGCGCTGGAAAGCCTGCTTCTACCTTGCTTTTCCCATCACTAGCACAAACAGCCTTTCAGCACATCAAAGGTAAGCACTGCTATATAATAAGGCACACTGCAGTCAGTGAGATACGGGTGGATGTAAACGTAGCTAAATAGGAAGATGTGTATTTAGAGATAAGTTACATCTCTGAATTCAAATCCCCACTTATCGCCTCTGATAAGTTACTCATGCATTTAAAGTCAGGACATGGTGTGTGTGTTTGCCTCTCTTCCCCAAGAGATGCATACACTTCATGATACCGAGTCAAATTTTTCCGTTCTAGTGAAAGCCTGTACTGGAGCAGCTGTGGCAAGGTTAGCTGGCTCTGGAGGCACTGATCTACGGAGCTACAGCATCCCACAGGGCCTGAGGTGAAGAGGCAAAATTCACTTAATGTGGGCTGTAAGAACACACAGCAGCGGCTGGCCGACACAGTAGAGGTGTATCATACATCTCCAGGAGGTTTCTGGACTCCAAAGGCCTCATCTTGATATTGTTTATCACAGGGCTTGACCTGCTGTGAAGCCACCCTGCGGTGTGGTGTCTCATGGCAGGTGAGATGCACCACCCAAGCCCTACAGCGAGCAACGGAGAGAAGATGGAGGAACTGCAAGGAGGCCAGCGGAGGTTGGTGCATAAACCACAGAGACATAGAAAGTGCCGGTTCTCCTGTGCTGGAAGATGAAAGCAGTTTGGAAGGATGTCTCTCCCGCTGGAGCTAGGAGTAGATGCGCAGGAAGGATGTTACCTCTGCACCCTGTGGAGAACATCAAATGATCATAGACTTCCTTGGAAACGGAAGCATTGACCAATTTACTGGAGTGAAATCACTGAGAGGCACAATGTCCATGAAGTGTTCAGAGGAATAAGAGTTAGTTTGAGGGTCAGGGCATTCTGAGTTGGTTTTGTTGCTTTGAGAGGAGAAAGATCTGTGAAGTTCCTAAGAGCCACCCCTGGAAAACAATGATGATTTGGTGGTGGATTTTGATCAGTAAAACTCTGTGGCTTCTGGAACTTAACTCTGTCAATTCTGGAAGTTAATGTGCACACTTCAGGCTTTTAGATTTCAGATCAGACTTATTTCTTTCCTTTTTACCCCTATTTATTGGTCAAGGATTTTAAGCAGCTAAAATGTAAGAGTAGAACCCACTGCAAGGGTCCCTCTCTGAGCACATGGTTGGATTGCTGCCTCCAGGGAGCACTCTGGATAAGGAAAGATAGATTGCCCCAGAAAGGGCTAAGGTTTTTGAGATATTGATTGATTGTTATCACAGCAGAGGGCCCTAAACTGAGCAGGACTGAACAGAGTGAGCCTGGTGAATGCAGTCTGCTCAAGGGCTTCTACACTTTCATACAAAAGCTGTAGCTCTGGTCACATCAGATAGCGGCTTAGGTGGAGTGGTGACTCCTGTGGTGACTCCATGATCACACCTTTCTTGCAAGCACATCATTCCTGGCTGATTTTCAAGAGGCATCTGACAAAACGCTATCTCCAGAGAGGCATTCTCTAATCCTCCTCAGCCTTGAATGGGCTGTCTTTGATAAGCAACATACATGCCGTGCTTGTCTCCTAAATGGGGTGCTGTGATAAGAGGACCCAGCCTTACTCAGATCAGGGACATCAGGGGACCAGCATGGGCTCACCTATCTTGCTAAGGCCTGTTATCTGTTAATCCAGCACATAGTATCTCACACCTAAAGGTATCCCTCTGTAATTACAGCCTGCTCTGATCCCCGAGGCTTCAGGACTAATAGGTTTGTGTTTACAGAATAAATTTCCATTTAATATTGTCCATTTGACTCAATGAGAAAGAGTGATGCTGCAAAAAGGGACTGATAAATGCTGCTGCAGTCCAGTCACAGACACTAACCACAAAGATAAAATTCTAACGATGCTTGGTTACTCTCCAACAGCTTATTTCTCATTACAGATTTAGGACTAGAACAGTCCCAAATGACTGATGAACAAAAGTCCTCTCATCAAAGGAATCCAAGGGCTGGATTCCCAAGGTCTTGACACCACAGGTGTCACAATGACCAAAGAAGCTGGCAACTGGTGGCATGTGCAACTATTCCTTTGCCACTGATGTTCCTAAAACCCCTGAGAAAGGGCAGAAGAGAGGCTTCTAAGTCACTTTGGAAAATGTATATTTAAGGAAAATTAGGAACAAAGAAAATCAGAAAATTAGAAGCTGAAGTGTGATTTATGTTCATGCCATTTCCCTGCTGTGGAAAAAAGGATGTGCTGGCATGGTACCCCACTGACCATCAGCCTGCTCAGACTGCTGGCCTTCTCAGACAGACACGTGTTCTGCAACAGAAACTGGGATGTGTTTGAGTGATCTTTGCCACTTCCATGCTACTCCAGGCACAGTTTTTCCTGGTGTCACAGTGGACACCTCCTCTGTCTTTGCAACTCGAAAATATGTCAGCCATCACCCTGCCAGCATTCACCTCCCAGGTGGCTAGGACTGACCTGTGCTTCTCCATGCAGGAAATGTGGAGGGGATGCACTCTGAACCTATCATAGCATGGTCTTCACTCTCCTACCTAGGGACTAGGTCCAGCCTCCATTTTCAGGCAAATGTCAGTTTAGACACCCCTGAATCCTCTGCCATCTATTTTCACTGACATCTGTCGGGCTGGAAGACATCAGTCATGTCATTAGATTAGCAGGTCCAGACTCAGTAGAACAAAACAACCAAAAAAACCCCTCTTCTCCCCCAGTACAGGTTTCTGACCTGGAGAGTTCTCCAGTAATAAGGCAAGAGCAAAAGCTTCCTGAGCAATTCGGGCTTTGAAGCTGGCTAATAAATCTTTTTGGCTGATCTCTGCTGTGAGCAGTGAAAGCTGTCAGAGGTTCAGAGGCAGGATTCTTTGTGCGTCCTCACGAAAGTGCTTCTGAATGGTGCACGCTGCTCTTCACCGCTCAGCGACGGATGCTCCTTTGAAGGTGAAACCTCGTTTAAATTAGAAGCAGCCCCAGCCACCGCAGTTTCTTTGTTTTGTTTTGTTTGTTTCATCTGTGGAGAGCAGGAAAGGAAGGCCAGCCAGAGCACGCAAGAATATTGGGATTTTCCAACCCTTTTTCATAAAAGCCCCATCTGTGCAAAACATCAACGTTTCAGGTTCAAAGGGGCAAAGGCCAAGGAGGTAACAACAATCATCATTAAAAAATGAAACATCACAGAACTCCTTTGTCAAACACTACCCATCCGTCCAGCTCTCAGAGGCACTAGGTTTCCTTGGAAACTACAGACATACCAACAGGCAGCGGGACTGTTATATCAGGCACGTTTGACCATCCCACAGCTTTTGGTGGCCTGTAGATCTATCAGATGACTGCATTACAACCTCAAGGGTCATTTGGCTTGTAGGGCATGCTGAGAGCTTTAGGATTGCCTTTCTTCTACCAGGACTGCAAGACCAGCTATTCTAATGGGGTTGTGTAAGACACGGAGCTGTGCTGGTGAAGAGTATGAGCACACCACACCGCGCAGAGCATGGATTATGTGGCTGAGCTGCTGCAATGCTGGGCTAAATGCCCCTGGGATTGGTGTTGGGGTGGGCTGCCATCTATCGAGGATCATAGAATCATAGAATCAT
>NW_010273088.1:5725-5950 GCF_000690775.1 Eurypyga helias | reverse complement strand
CGGGGAGGATAAATATTTAACGCTGTGTCTCCGAGCAAATGTCCATGACCGAGGGCTGAACATGGGTTTTACACAGAGCTGCTCCTGCCCTTGAGAGGGTTATTAGCATGTTAAAAGCCATCAGAGCGGGGCTGATGGAAGGGAGAGACCCTCCCCAGCGCTCTGCCCGGGTGCTGGCTGGGATACGAAGGGGCTTTTTGCTGCTGTGGGAACATGGCGATCTCC
>NW_010273088.1:4994-5527 GCF_000690775.1 Eurypyga helias | reverse complement strand
GGCTTCCTCTCCCGGGGCCGCCTGTGCCTTTCTTTCGCTGTGTTGAGGGTGAGCTCTCTGTGTAAATCCCCGGGGCGCGGGGGGAGAATAGGTGTCTTTGTGAAAGGGGGTGGGGGGGAAAGGGGGAAAAAAAAAAAGAGGCAAAAGCACAAAACCCAGGCCCGGGAGTGGCAGGCTGCAAGGACAAGAGCACAAAGATTCCCAGAGCATGTAAAGACATTCCTACAACCAGGGGATCCGGGTGTTTGCACAACCCCTCCCTGGCTCACCGATGGCTCCCCGCAGCATCACGGTGCTCTGCAGGTGTTGTCCCCAAACATGCACCCAGGGTGGGACTTTCCCAGAACCACATCCCTGGCTACAGCCAGCTTTCTCCTTCTCACCGTCCTGGGCACAATGTCGGGAGACCAGCAGCCAAGAAACCCTGAAGCTGGACAACCCAGGAGCACCCCGTTTTAGCCTTGTCCTGGTCACTGCTCCATCTCTGCAAAGGGGTGGGAACAGGAGAGATCCTGCCGGGCTCTGCGGAGATG
>NW_010273088.1:0-4953 GCF_000690775.1 Eurypyga helias | reverse complement strand
AGCGGCATGGGTGAGAGACAGCATCCGCAGCCACCACTGCTACTTCCCCTCCGAACTCCGAGCCAGAGCCCTCGCCAGGCTCAGCCAACACCTAACCAGCCAAGGAACTTCGTAGCTCATAAAATTACAGCAAAAGCCACCCTACCGCCCTAGGAAAACAGAACTCCTCCTAAGCTGCTCAGACAGGACTGCAGCGCAGGGGTTGGGAAGGCCATGGCTAAGCATCCCCCAGGGAGAGCGTGGGAAGCCCGGCGCCAGCGGATCTCCCCCGGTCTGTCCGAGAGCAGTGGGGGCAGCCCAGGAGTGCCCCGCAGCAGCTGCCCCCCCCCCAGCAACCGTGCCCGCTCAGATGTCACCCCACATCGTCCGGGACGGAGGTGTCTCTGCAGCCGGCACTGCTCAGCCGGCCTCACGGAGCAGGGATCGCCTCGTGATCAATTAAGGTCCTGGCCTGGGATGGAGCCACTGGATTGGTGTCCCCAGTGCCCAGAAAAGGAGAGCGGATGGGTGCCATCCATCACGCAGAAGGGGACACTTTATCACTGGGATGCCTCCATGCACCTGTCCTGGATGCAGAGCCCTCCCTGGGATTCCTGCTCCAGCCCTGCCCCTTCTAATTTTCACCATCAGGGAAGGAAGTTCAGTCTCCTTCCCAACTTCAAAGGACATCCTATCCACCTTTTCCCAGCTGAGTGTTCAGTGGTTAACTGCTCTCCGTGGTGAAAAAGCCAAATATATTTCTAGTCTGAATTTGTCTGGTTTCAGCCCCCAGCTAATGAATGATTTTATGCCTTTTTTTCTTTTTCTATGGAATTAATAAGGTGCCTACAATCAGGTTTCTCCCCATGCAGGTACGCAGAGACGGGGATCAAATCCCCTCCTAACCTCCTCCTGCATACCCTAAATAGGCTGAGCTTTTTAATTCTTTTCACTGGAAGGCAGGTTTCCCAGACCTCCAATTATCCTGCACTTCCTCCCTCAGCACTTCCTAATTTCCCAACATCTCTCTAAACCGTGGGCCCCGAAGCAGAAATGATGCTCAGCCGAGGCGTCCCCACTGCCCCCCAAAACGGTAACGTCCCCGCCAGCTGCCAGTACCCAGAGCTGCTCATCCATCCGTCCATCCCTCCCCAGGCTGGAGGCCCGCATCCCAGAGCAGCCTGCCGCGGCGGCTGCTAAGTCCTTTTCAGTGTAACCGCGTCCCCAGACGCTGCTCCCCGTCTTGTAGCTGTGACCTACATTTTTTTTCTCCCCAGCTGCGTGACCTTGCACGAGGATGTTTTCCAGCACAGGTGTTTCAGGCAGAGCATCCCACTGGACCGGCATCCTGCCAGTTCGGATTTCCTTCCAAACCGAGCTCCGTGACAGCGCAGGCGGCTTTTCCCCCAGCGACATCACCTACACCGCCCAGCTCACCCTCGGCTGGCGTGGGGCAGGAGCAACCAGAGGCCGGGAGACTGGGGGGAGGTTGGCAAAGGTCAGTATTGCCACCAAAAGTCCCAAGCCCACAGTGGCTCTGCAGAGATGGTGGCACAGCAGTTCATCGTCATCGGACCCCCCGCTGCGCCCTGACAGAGAGGCCACCGCTGCCATTCCCCCGGGAAGCCTACTGGTGAAGCACGCTGTCAGAAAGGCTACGCTGATTTTTGCAGAATATTAATGTTTTCATCGCAATATCCTTCAGGCAAGAGTAAAATGACTTGCAGAAGTCTCGGTATATCATGTCAGCACAGTCGCTACTTATCAACCCAATTTGTCAGCTCATCAAAAAAAATGATATCAGGTTTGTTTGACGAGAGCAATTTTCCATGTGGATTGGCATTAATTATCCTTTAATTCCTCCCTGATTGCTGCCCCTATCGTTACTGTAGCAGAGATCGGTGTCGAGCTGAAGGCAGAGCAGCCGGCTGCTAACCCGGGCGGAGGCGTCTCGGGGATGCTCCATCACTTGCCATGCCTTGGCCCAACCGGTGCCGCGGGGGTTAACAGCCTTGCCGCACTCTCGAGGTGGCAAAGTGACTGATGCATGGGAAGTGTCACATCCCTCCCCGCACAGCCCTGGTCCTGGCCAGGGGCAGTTGCTAAGAGACAAGCCCGGGATGGAGGGAGTGAAGAAGGATGGGGGAGAGACGGAGGACGCACCTTGTTGGATCCCGCTGAGGACAGATCCTGCCCCAGGAAGCTGACATCAGCATGGGTCCCATGCTTTGTGAAGCAACTCCTGGGCCACAAAGCAACACACACAGGCCAAAGTTGGACAGGAGGAGCCCAGCAAAGCAGCAGCAGGAGCTGACAGGGCTGGGCTCATGCCGTCGGCACTGCACGCAGGACCTCCCTAGGGAGCGGGCTCAGACCACGGCAGGGACCTTGCACTACCCAGGCTTGTGCAACCACCCCTGCCAGGGATGGGGACCTGCCCGCCCCGTGAGCCCCTTTCCTCAGGCAAGAGGCAGCCCTGGCCACAGGCACGGGCAGCCCCCGGAGAAGCCAATATTTGCTTTCTCTCCGGTTAACCCTTGGGCTGAGGAATGCGGGGTCAGCACCTGTGCGGCTCCCCAGGGAGGCGCTTGTCTGCGGAGGGACGCGGGGACATCCCCTCTCAGCCACGGTATTTATTTTCTCAATATTTGTGGAAGGAAACGAGAGCTGGAGGGGGAACGTGGGGCCAAGGATGGGCCGGCAGACAGCGTTGGCTGCGGGTCAGCGGGTGAGGGAGGCTGGCTAGCGCTTCCCAACTGCCCTGCACACCCCCTCTGCCACCTTGCCCAGACCCTCCTCAGTCCCCTCCTTCTGCCCCAGCCCTTCTGCATGGGGACTGTCGCCATGGGTCTCCTCTTCTGTGCCTTGCCTCATCCCCCAGCTTGGCAATCTGCTTGGATGCAGCTGGACCCACTGGAGCAATCCGCTGCCTTCACAAAAAGCCATTGCAGGGTGAGTGGGCTCATTCCAGCCAGGAAAAGGGCTTTTCCAGCTTTCAGCTGCAAAATGACACTCGCTCCCATTAAACCTGATGGGGTCTTCTGCAACCCACTCCCCTAAGAAACTTAAATCCCCCACAAAATGATGAGCCATCCTACAGCGTGGATGATACTCCCAGCAGCCGGGTGGCTCACAGCTTATGTCCCACTCCCAGCCATTAATAAAACTCCAAAGCAATCACCCTGCCCTGCTGTCCCCGCCAGCCACAGCGCTCCCCAGCAGCCCTTGGCTCTTGCGCACTCCATCTCTCTTGGGAATGACATGCTTCCAAGCTAGGCACTGCCAACGGGCAGGCTGCGAACACGCAGCCCTGGCACCATGTCGCAGGTCTGGAGGAGAAATCTGGCCATCAGTGGGAGGGACAGCCCTTGGGGAGCCAGGCAGGGCTGTCACCATCCCTAATTTCTACAGATCTGGGAAATACAACTGGCAGGGCCATGCAGGAAATTTAGTCTCTGGGTCTCAGTTTTCCATCTGTAAATAAGAAAAAATACGCTGAGGTCTGCAGCAGCGGGGATGTCGGGCTGAGCGAGCACCCCGAGGTGCCCTAGAGCCCAGAGGTGGGGTGCCAAAGACTACGTATTATTGTTCCTCACACTGCAGCCCTGACTGCTGAGCAGAATCTGTCGCTCCAGCGCTGCTGCCGCAGCCGGCTGTATTTGCAGTGTCAGCTAACGATGGCCGTCTTCAAGGCCAGGCTGGATGAGGCTTGGAGCAACCTGGTCTAGTGGAAGGTGTCCCTGCCCATGGCAGGGGGGTTGGAACTGAATGATCTTTAAGGTCCCTTCCAACCCAAACTATTCTGTGACTCTGTGATGGAGCTCCAGCCCCTCCAAAAGCCAGATTCGCATGCAGTCGTTGCCCCCACCCTCTTGTCCCCAGAGCAGGGGGGAGAGCAGCCCCTGCTGCACCCTGCGCTCTCCGTGAGCGTGGGAAGTACCTCCTGCCTGCTCGTCCTGGGCACGGCAGGGTGTCACCGAGGCAACCAGCACCCCAGAAGCCTTGGGGCACCCCGATCCCATGGGCACACGCTTGGAGTAAGCAGGCAGCCGCCTGCCATAGCATCCTGGCTCCCAGCCCCGAGCTCCTTGCCAGTGGCCCCCGGCTGGGGTTGGGGTTGCGGGGGTGTTTCCCAGTCCGGGATGCCCATCTGGAACCCATTAGGCACCTTTAATCCCCCTCATCCATTCTGGTGCTGTCTGAGCTCCCCCCCCACCAACACACACAAACGCTGCCATTCAAGCAGTTAATTTAAACAAATTCTGCCCAGCCGAGAAGCGATGAAAAAGCCAAACGAAGCAGCTCAAAGCCAAGGGGGGGAGTAAAAAAAAAAAGAGGGAATAAAGAAAAGAAAGAAAACCACTCGGCACGGCGGGGCTGATACCCAGAAAGACCAGCTGCATCCTCCCATCCCAGCCAGCCCCAGTTCCTCCCCTCTCGCAGGCAATCAGATACCATGCGGGCTGTGTAATTGGATGGCAAAGGATAGAGAGAGACATCTTAAAGCTCGGGTCTAATCTCATTAACACACGGCTGCAGGGATGCTGTGAAATCGTAGGATGCAGGAATGAGCAACACGCTGTGCCCGTGGGGAAGAGAACAAGCGAGCCGGAGCGGGACGGCAAAGCCGGGAGGTGGAAATGCCGCCGGTTGGAGAGCAAGAGCTGGAAACGCCGCCGAGTCTCGGGCGTGGAGCCAGCCCCCCTGCTTGCTCCCGTTTACCCCGCAAGCACAGATCGCCCTCACTACACTGCCCCGGGCTTCATCCCCATGATTAGTAATTAATAGCGCTGGTGGTAATTGTCAGGTGGTGATGGTTTGGCTGTGCAATGGAGAGGAGCTGCAGTGGAGCATCCTTGGAGTGAAACCACGATGGTACCTGCACCCTGACCTCGTATCCCAGCATGGCATGCTTGTCCACCGTGCTTGCCGCAGGCTGGGGACGCGCCAACGAGACCAAAGAGCACGACGATA
>NW_010273087.1:0-752 GCF_000690775.1 Eurypyga helias | reverse complement strand
CATGGACTTGGGAGAGGGACAGGCAAGTTTCTCTCCTCTGCATAGTGAGACTTGGGTGGGAGTCACAGAGAGCAACTGTTTCATTTCAGAGCAGCAGATCTGAAACCTGGGGCTTTTGCTTGTTCCCCCTCTTTATCAGCACCTTTACGGGAGGGAGATCCATAAATGACAATACACCAGGTGGTTCAATTCACTTGTGGTGTGTGACAATTGCTCTTCAAACCATTGCCCAGCAGACAGACACCGAGCTCGAGGAGCAAGCAGAGATCTTGGTCCACGTGTGTTCCGAATTGGAGGAGCCTGGGCACAGCTCCTTGAGCAGCAAGTGGTTCTCCCGGAAGTCCTGCTGCTGGTACTTGATGCATCTGCCACGTGGTTACTGGAAGGAGATGATGCAGGTCATCCTAGGGATGAGGAAACTGCTGCTGTCCCTTTTCTAACCTTTACATAGGGAGGGAGGGGAGCGAGTGAGCCGAGCTGTCAGGTGAGGCAGGATTGCTCCCAGAGCATGAGGCTGTACGCAGCAGCAGCTTAAAGGTTTAACTTCTTGACCCTGTGCCTTGTCCATTTTGGAAGCTGATTCAGTCTCATTAAGCCTGAGGAGCAGATGTTGCAAATGACAACGTAGGCTGTGCAAAGATGATTTCTCATGCTTGGAAGGAGAGATTCCCAGAGGTTAGCACCAGAAGCGGTGCTAGGCAGGGGAGAAATGGTCCTGAGAAGGCTAATGACGGGGATGTTTTCTAGTCCTC
>NW_010273086.1:2426-4664 GCF_000690775.1 Eurypyga helias | reverse complement strand
TGGAGTTAAACCATGACACCATGTTTTTTTGCAATGGATGTCCTGGGACCCTGCGTGGAGCACCATTGCCAGCTTCACAGTCACTTCACTCCTTTTCTGACTGTGAAATAATCTTTTGTTCACTTCTCTCCTCCTCTGCTTCATTTTTACCTCTTCTTTTTTCTTCCTCTTTGTTACTTCATTTCATTGATCCACACTCTAGGAAAATCCCAAACAGAGAAAGAGTGCCACCAGCACCAATCCAAGGAAACACACCCACGTGATAGCATGTTAATTTCTCCTGTAAGTTATACCACTTTACTGTGCTTTTTGTAAGCATCAACTACTTAAGATATGTCTGTTCTGTTTTGTGAAATGGCTTTCAGAACAGGATCCCATATTAATGAGGCTCTTACAGTATGTGTAAAAAAGGGAACAAGATCTCATGTTACACTCGTGATACTTGTTTAGACGACTTCTTTGTTGCATGATTTATTACATAAGATAAATAACTAAATTATACATTAAATGTGTATGCAACTTTTAAGCGTATCTAAGTATTTAATTTATTAATTTTATTTATTATTTCCAGTGAAACTCTTATAATGAATGCTATTTTAAGAGCAAATGAATGTAAAATTGCAGATGTCTTTGAAGGAGGAGACTTCATTTAGACAGGAGGTGGTAATTGGAATAATTGAACCTCACACTGTAGTTAAATTTGCCTTCTGCTTCTTTCTTTTAACAGTCACAAAAGAATATGAAATTAAGTCCTTTAAACTTTGAGATGAGATTAATTTCATGTCAGTGTACATGAGACAAAGATACAAGAAAAGTGTGTTTGAAATAGGGATTCCATGTTCTTCCTCACAAAACAATTTCTGCTAGAACAAATCTTTCTGACAGGACTTTCTCTTTGGGTAGGTAAAAAGGCAAGCTGCATAGTGTCAGAAACTGGCAGGCCTTAGGACAGCTCTGCCAAACATTTTACAATGTTTAGGTCTCTGCAAGGCCCTTTTCTTGGAATGGAAGGGACATGGCTGCCCTGATAGCCAAATGTCCCTCCTGTGAATGGCCCCTCACAGAGCTGAGCGGACAGGCCTGGGTGTGGGGAAGACATAGAATCTGGAGGTCCCTACCTAAGCTGTGAACCTCTACAGCCCCTGCCATGTCCATGATGTGCCTACCCCATACTCCAGAACAACACCGCAGCAGGGTAGAGGGTATTTCCATTCATCTCTGCAGCAAAACCAGCTGAAGAAGCTTTTGTTTTGACTTTTGTACTTCTTCAATCCTATTCTTGTGCCACAATTCCCAGCCCCCATTGCTCTGCCAGTGCAGCTGTGCTGTATTGGTATGGGCTAAAGAAGTATTCCAAAAAAGAAGGTTTTTCTTCCCCTTCACACCGTACAGAGCAGGCCATCACCACTCACTGATACAGCCTGGAGCACTCCAGCAGCAATCGCTGCCGACTGGCAGTAGTTGATTCAGCAGTGCAGGGTCCTGCTGAGGTTTCAGAATATGTGGGTGACCTCTCTTGCACACGAAGCAGCAGACATAAGCAATTTAAGGGCACTAATGACTGTGCAATTGTCATAGGTCCCTATTTGAAAGCACGTGGCTGAGCCTGAACAAGTAGGGGTTAGGTTGGGAGAGGGAGTGGAGGTTGGTTGTGGGTCAGGAAACAGGGTTAGGTGAAGATAGGTTTTGGAGTGAGGTGGGGAATATAGATGTTACAGCAAAATGGAATGAAAAGTGGAGACGTGGGATTTCCCCTTGGGATAGAACTGTGATCCTGCAGGTAAATTTAGCTAGAATTATTAGCAATTTCATACTTATTGCGTGAGTTCCCAGGTAGAAGCTTCCAGATGGACAATACTGTTATCCATCTTCTTCTTCCTATATTGGGTGAGGTCTCCCTAGCTTTCTGACTGTCTCAGGGTAACCTGACAGAATTTCGCTTTAACCAAGTTCATGTAATACAGATTTATACTGCATCATGTTGTATAACATGATGTTTCTTGTCAAGTTCATAGAGCACAGAGCTCACGTAGTAGATTTAAGATGCTGACAAGTTCTCTTCCCCTGGGAAGGATGAGTTGCTTTAAAGTTATTAAGGTTTCAATGTGAGACAAGGAATGGTGCCTTACAAAGGAAATAATCCCATTGATTTTGTATAGCTTTTGACTGAAAGTTTGTTCCTAGAGACAAAAGAAAATACTTTTGAGTAAAATGAGATTGAGAAGAGACAGAACATTC
>NW_010273086.1:0-2414 GCF_000690775.1 Eurypyga helias | reverse complement strand
GGTGGTTAAAGTTTTGACTTTTAGCCACTTGTCAGGTACCTCTTGTTAAGGGGGGTGTGGGGTGTGGGGAGGAAACAAAAACAAACAAACCAAAAAAACCCACCAAAAACAAACAAACAAACAAAAACCCACAAAAAAACCCCACCCCAAAACCCCAGAAGATAAATTGGAAAGTTTCATGGATAATTATTAAAAATCATCAACATAGTCTTTCCTGACTGTACTTGCCCATCATTCTAATTTGGAAATGTGTTAGTTTTAGTAACATGTAACAATTCTAATTATAAACAGTAATAAACTCCCAAAACTTTTTCTTGTAATCCTAGAAAGCACAGGCCCTGTGTAAGATCCAGTGGAGTTGCATTTGGGTCTTCCCATGTTGTTTTATTGAACTTATCTCACTTCTCTTCCTCATGGTCCCCTTCTGTGGAATGTGCTCAACTGTACAGTCCTCTGGTCAGTGGGATATGAAGCCAATTTCCTCTCTCTCCTTTTGAGCTGGAGAGTCAGAAAGTGACTAGTCTGCCAGTAAAGTGGTAAATGCACATAAGGAGTACAAGACTTCTGTTTAAAAACTAACTTTTTAAAAGGATTTATGGTAGATGACCAGCATTACATCTTAACACAGCTGTGATGGATGTTAAGGCATTTGAAATATACATCAGCTTCAAAAACAGCTGTGGAATACAATTCTTGTTTAAAAAATATTCCTTATTCCTTCAGCTAGTGAGTATTTCTAGAAGAAAAAGTTCTCATTAAGTTTGCAGACGACACTAAGTTGGGTGTAAATGTTGATCTGCTGGAGGGTAGGAGAGCCCTGCAGAGGGACCTGGCCATGCTGGATCGATGGGCTGAGGCCAACTGTATGAGGTTCAACCAGGCCAAGTGCTGGGTCCTGCACATGGGTCACAACAACCCCCAGCACTGCTACAGGCTTGGGGACGAGTGGCTGGAAAGCTGTCAGGCAGAAAAGGACCT
This sequence comes from Eurypyga helias, assembly GCF_000690775.1. NCBI lineage: Eukaryota > Metazoa > Chordata > Aves > Eurypygiformes > Eurypygidae > Eurypyga > Eurypyga helias. The sequence continues at coordinate 1,436 of NW_010273086.1, read as the reverse complement.
GGGGGTGTTGGTCGACAGCAGCTGAATATGAGCCAGCAGTGTGCCCAGGTGGCCAAGAAGGCCAGTGGCATCCTGGCCTGCATCAGGAACAGTGTGGTCAGCAGAAGTAGGGAAGTGATTGTCCCCCCGTACTCAGCACTGGTGAGGTTGCACCTTGAGTGCTGTGTTCAGTTTTGGACCCCTCACTGAAAGAAGGACATAGAGATGCTGGTGTGTGTCCAGAGGAGGGAGACAAAGCTGGTGAAGGGTCTGGAGTCCTGCAGAATTGACTGAGGGAGCTGGGGTTGTTTAGCCTAAAGAAAAGGAGGCTGAGGGGAGAACTGATTGATCTCTACAGCTACCTGAAAGGAGGTTGTAGCGAGGCAGGTGCTGGTCTGTTCTCCTGGGTAACTGCTGATAGGACAAGAGGAAATGGCCCCAAGTTGCATCAGGGGAGGTTTATATTAGATATTAGGAAAAAAGTCTTTACTGAAAGAGTGGTCAGGTATTGGAACAGGCTGCAGGGAAGGGGTGGAGTCACCATCCCTGGAGGTGTTCAAGAAACGTGTAGATGTGGGACTTGAGGACATGGTCTAGTGGGTGTGGTAGTGTTGGGTTGGTGGTTGGACTAGATGATTTTATAGGTCTTTTCCAACCTTAGTGATTTTGTGGTTCTGTGATTCTGTGACTGACATAATTTAGGTACTTTTGATGACCATTATGACTCTTAATGTTGATGCTGGAAGACTGCTACAGTAGCACACTCCAAAACTGAACACATTTGTGATGGTTGCGTCTTTTGTTGAATATTACATCTACTTTTTCAATAGTCATGATCTCAAAATATATTTCGAGAAGTATTCCTGGTCTGCTAAGCCAATGTATTATTGAATGAAGGCAGAAGTATGCCAAAGAAAGAAAAGGGTTAGAAAAGGGGTAGAAAAAACATAGGTGGGAGATGTTAAGAGCAGAATCCCAAGTCTGCACACCACTTATAATTTAGTCAAAAACCTTGGCTTCATTCTTCACAGTCTGACCTGATCTACTCTCAATACTTCTGTGCTGCTTTTGGCTGGGATAGAGTTAATTTTCATCACAGTAGGTAGTTTGAGGCTATGTTTTGCATTTGTGCTGAGAAGAATGTTGACAACATCCTATTTTTTTCTAGTTATTGGCAAAAGATGTTTACCTTAAGCCAAGGACTTTTTCAGTTTTTGATCCTGCATGTGTGTTCCCAGCTTCTTCTCTAAAAGAAGTTGGGAGGGGACACAGCCATGACAGGTGACCCAAACTGGCTGAAAGGACACTTCATGATTAAACATCATGCTCAGTATATAAGTTAGGGGGGACATAGCTGGGGGGCTCCATCTTGCTGTTCAGGGACTGAGCAGGTGTCAGTTGGGGGTGGTGAGCAGTTGTATCTTTTGCTTTTCATTGTTGTTTTCCTTTCTATTACA
>NW_010273085.1:952-27838 GCF_000690775.1 Eurypyga helias | reverse complement strand
GGCGGCTGCGCGCTCGGCGCCGTGGCGCGGCCCTGGCCTCCTGCCAGGAGGAAGCGAATGTGCCTGGCTCGGACCCGCGGCCTTCAGGGCGGAGAACCCCGGCAAAAGGCTGGGAACGTGGGAAAGCGATCTGGCTGCGCAGCAGAATGGGTCACAGGAGGGTGTTTTCAGTGTAGGTGAGCATAAGCGCACCTAGATGCCCTGGGGAATGTCTGCCTGAATAGCAACACCTCCGATGCCTTCAACAGCAACGAGCACGGTGCCACATGGTGCGATTCCAGCATTACTCACCCCAAGGATCAGGCGCTTCCCCACCCAGTTACATATGACCAGGAAATTATAGCCTGTGCTGCTCCCCGCCTGGCTGAACGGCTGCCATATCGTATGATACACAGCAGCGCGGCGTGTCTGATGAAACAACGCAGCAGTGTGTGCTTGTTGAAACTCTCGTGCTTTGCGGAATAGACGGGCTTGGCTGGGTCAGGCTGTCGTTTGTATCCTGAATGCATGCTCCCTCTTGCACATCTCGCCATTAATTAAAATGCTGGATCAAAATGAAATCCTCATCTTCCTTTACGCTGGCTCTTCACTGCTCTCCCTTTACTTACAGTAGACTCCATAGCCGGCCCCTGTGTAGCTTAGACGTTACAATTCCTCGCTCTTTCTTATTCCATCCACCCCATCTGCGGACAGACTTTAATTTTTCTTCCCACTCAGTATTCACAATCTCTCCCACAGCCATCATATCAAGGGCTCTGCATCTCTCATCTCTATTACTATAACATCCACATCCCAGGTCTGATGCGCACCTCTCCTCCCTGCAGTACACGGCAAATGGAGCTACAAAGGTCATCTCTGCAGCACACTGCATCCTCTCATCCCCATCTTGAATTTATCCACTGCTTCCTACTTAACACAGAGTCTAAGGAACTTGCTGTAATGAAAGTCACCTGTGCAAGACTGCTCATCCATCTTTTCCAGTATGTTTCTTTCTCCCTGCCTTTGCTAAAAATGCGAGCTCTCGCCAGCCCTGCCAGTCTCCTCACACCCTTTCATGCCATCTCTCCGTACATGACACACCTCTTTTTGCTCTACCTTTTGCAGCAGCCTCTCTACCCAGGTCAGCTCTCTGCAAAGAAGGCAGCCTGATTTCCTACAGGTTTGTGTTTCGTTGACTCTAAGGTCTAGTTAAAGCCTTTCCTTCTAACTGGGTGGTTTTGAGAGCTGCAGCCCATGCAATTTTTCTGAAGTCTGAGAAAATACAAATGACTATTGCAGCCTTTTTCTGAGCTGAAGAAAAGGGTCTTCTCTTCTCTTGGATTTTTATTTTAATGAGATTAAGTATGTCTGAGCCAGCTTCTCATCCATCCAATTTGCTTTTAGCTGACCGATGCATCAAAAATTATACATGCGTCTGACAGACATATGATGTCATACATCCTCCTCCCGCCAAAGATCTCGTGAGCACATAAACCTTCTTTCTTTGCAAAACCAGACATAAATGTGAACTGCAAAACCATGTGTTTCTTCTCATTACACCCCTTCTGCTCTATCTTAATTGTTTTTCTTCCACCATCTCTCTGTGTTTGCCTTTTTAGACCTTCTCCTCCTCGGGGCAGGGACTGGGCTCTCTTCTGTGCCTGGAAAGTGTTCAGTGCCTTATGGGCATAACAACAATTTAATTAGTTAATAAGTACTAACAATTTGCATTAGTATCATGCTTCTTGCCATGTCACATCAGACCACTGCTCCAGTGAGTCAAACATGTCCCTCTTTCTCGCGATGCTCTGAATTAATTGTCACCCAGTGAGGCATGGGGTGGTGGTTGGACCCCCATCCCCACTCTCATCTTGCAGTCTGTCCAAGGCTTACTCGTTCTGAATGAATCCATCGCCCGGCCGCTCTTGGAGCTGAGCTCCTGCTGCATAAAGAGACACTGCTGGCTAATTGAGCTTGGTAATGGTGTCTGACAGAGTGAGACTTGCCAGACTGTTCAGGGGAAGGGATGACGACTATAATACTCCCAGCATGGCACCGTTCTGGGATAGGCACAATAGCAGGACTCCTCGCTGACCCCAATCCTTCCGGCTGTCCCAGCACTGGGGGTTAAAACTTCCCAGCACTCAGTTGCCAGTGCCTTTCTCTTTCTTACAGATGTCCGTTTCCTCTTCAAAACATAGTATTTGCTTCCCTAATATCATGCAGTAGCAAATTCCACAGTTTATCCTGTAGCTTTTTGCTTCAAGGAGGGATAATCTGTACTTGATAACATCAAGTGATCTTTTACATCCTGTATCAATCATATTGAATTATAAGGAAAACTAGGAGCCTCCTGAAAGGGTTTGATGGCTTTACTGTGGAAAGAATCAGGAATGTGAGACTTGGGTGAAGAATTTCAATTAAAAGGAAGCCAGGAAGACCTTTGAGACAATGTGGACACCTGTATTCTATTTTAAGAGATATCTTTTATTTATATATCTTATATTCCATACCCCTGCACAAAGCCTCCTTGTCTTACATTTCAGCAGAGAATCCTACATTGAGAATCTGCAGATGGATGATTCGGCACAACAAATGAAACACTCAGGAGCGGGGGAATGAGCTACTCCTTAAACATTGTTCATTTATCTACTGTTTGGTCTTGCCGAGGAACAGGATGGCAGTTTCAGGCAGCAGAAGCAGTATGAGCAAAGAGATGGGACAAGACTGCGCTGACACTTGGGAAGATTGCAGGGACGATGGGAAGATTGCAGGGATGATGGGAAGATTGCAGGGATGATGGGAAGATTGCAGGGATGATGGAAAGCACTGTAGTGCTGGGCGAAGCCAGCAACTGGACCTCTCAGCTTACGCAGAGGGAAGCCGTGGTGAACGTGCTGCCAAGGCCTGCTGGGAGGTGACACTTGCCTGCTGCACAGCGCCTTCCACAGCAGCTGGCCCCGCTGGGTGCAGTGCCCTCAGCGGAAGTTATGAGGGCAGCTGAAGCCCTGAGAGAAAGGCTCAGCCACCTGATGGTTATGTTATACTGTCCCAGGGGTCTCGTGAGATTAATAGCTGGTAAATGATGTCATACCTGGAGTAAGTTCTCTGTTGCCACTCTGGGGCAATATATAAGGAGAAAATGTGGGTCTTACTACAGGCACACTTAAACCATACGAAGGAGACCTGTATTTTGTAATGACAGGTCCTCCTCCATGACTGGAGCACGACCTAGTTGGTGACTGAGATAACTGTTGTTTATAGGCAATGATTGCTCACAAACAAATCACCTAAATGAACAAACTGGGTGATAAAGTAGAGCCCAGAACTGCATTGTCCTCCTCAGAGTCATAAAAACTCATCCTTTTTACAACTGCAGAGTGCTTTGCCAATATCATGCCAAGGTGAGAGCAGCGGGGGGAAGGGAAAGATATTGAAAAGGAAAATAAATGGGCCAGGTAAACAGTACTGCTGCTGCCGCAGCTGTGGTTGTCATGGCGACCGGGGTGAAGAAGAGGAGGAGGAGGAGGGAGGCGGATTGATCGATAGTCCTGTGCTGGCTCATCTGGCTTCCATCCACGTGCTGCTACAGAGGGAGAGAAAATCAAAGAGCCACACGCAGGGCGGCCAGGGCTCCGATTCGATACGTGGCAGCAGCTCGATCGATAGCTTGTTGGAAGGTGGGTAATTGACTCCCCTTCTACCCAGGAGAAAGCAATGCAGCGACAGAGATGTGTTCGTTACCTACTGATTCTCAGCTCTACTTTATCACCCAGTTGGTTCATTTAGGTGATTTGTTTGTTTGCTTGAGATCCCCTCTTCAGTCCGATTTCTCCCTGTACCTGTCAAAGATGAGCATCAGCTGCTGGAGCAGAGCCAGGACTGCCCTCAAGCTTCTGAGTCGCTTTCCCTCTCCTTTCTCTGGTCATAACTGGGGTTTTTCTCTCACACTGGCAGAGGTTTTGATGGGGGAAAGGCTGGAAACAAGGACAATCTTTTCTTACATGATTTCTAGAGTTTCCTTTTCTGGCTGGGTCTGAAGCAAGATAAGTACAGCTCATCTGAATGCAAACAGCACAGCCCCCCCCCCCCCCCCCCCCCACCAATTACATAGTTAGTCTATTTTTGCACCTCACAAACCAGGTGAATTATAGGGAGAGATTTACAACTGATATTTTTGTAAGTCTGCCGTTATCCACAGAGGGTGACCAGGTGATGCTGTCAGAAAAGACACCCCAAAAAAGAGAGAGAGGGGTAGCAGAGGAAAGGGCAGGAAATCAGGGCATGCTGAGGGGGAAAAAAAAAAAAGACAAAGATGCAGAAAAAGATCTTTCCGAGGGGAGTACGTACTCATGAAGCACTGAGATTGTGTGGGCTAATTCTCCATTTCCACTTAGACCTGGGCAGGGAGTCCTGGCACAAGGTACCCGCTTGATCTTCAGGCAGGCAGTGCTGCACTTTGTAAACAAGCCTGTACGATACATCCAAGTTCATCCTCGTGCTGAACAAGCTTCTGCAGGCATTTTCCAACAACACATTCTGGAATTTGGGTGGCAAAACCAGGACTTATGTTTTATATCTTCTATCAAAGCAAGCACTGCAAACCTCCCTATCACCTCCCTGGGGCACTAAGAATCTAATTGACTTCAACAGGGAAAAAACAATGACACTCTGTGTGGTGCAACGCCCATCAGCAAACTCCAAGCATAAAATGGTACATCTACACTCCAAGATGCTCTGGGAGGCAAGGACCATCTGTTTGCTCTATACTTGTCTATTGTCCAGCTTGCTGGAGTCCTGGTCCACAATGAGCATTTAGGCATATAGTAATAAGAGCAGTAGCGTCCATTGCTGGATAATTGATATTGCTTTGTGGAGCAACTAGCCCCTTAGGGTACGGCTAAGAAGAGGCAAACACACCAGAAGTATCACTTCCTTCAGTTCCCTGGATTTTTCTTGGAGCTATCCCATCAAAATGCACTGCAGTTCAATTTTCTTTAGCTTCTGAATTAAAAATGAAAACTCATTTGCTTGGAATTCTGCTTCTCAAGTTAGGTGGCTGCAGTCCAGCTCTTGGGGCTTGTGCTTTTAGGGTCTGATCCAAATCCCAGAGAAGTGACTGAAAATCGCTCCACTGATTTTAATGAGTCAAACCACTGTGTGAGGAGTAAGTTATCATCTCTCAAGGCTTTTTTTTTGTTTCCTTTTCATGCTTTGAAGCGCTAGCAGGTGTATCTCGCAGAGGCTGGATGTAAATCACAGTAGGAAGAGGGGGCTGTGTGAGCACAACAGCTCCCTGTTGCATAACCTAGATGATGCAGGTTATATCAGGCAATACTAACAGGGTAGGGACTACGGCTCTTTTCACTCCCCAGTATATCTGCCTCTGGAAATATTTACAAACCACCCAAAGATGCCTCTGTGCTCTGCAGAATGTTTTCTTTCGGTTCCTTTGTGAGTGGGAAGATAAGAGCTTCCTAACCTCTGGGCATAATTTATGGCAGAAATAAATAGCAGGATGATAGAACAGCTCTAAAGTAAATTATTGAAAATGTTCACCTGCCAGTTCTCCACAGAAAGCAGGCAGGTGGGTGAGCCAGAATCAAGTCAGACTAAAAAGCCTTAGAGGAATAGTTTCTTCTAGTCATAAAGGAACAAAAAGTGTTTGCAGCACCTGCAGGCTCCTTCCTCTCTAGAAGGAAGCCAGAAGGTTGGACAAAATATTAAATAAACAATGGAACAGCCTGTAGTCAAATTTGCATTTGGGCAAAATAAAAAAAGGACATATAATATTCAACGTTGCTATCAAGCTAAATGCCTGCACCACCTGCCAACAAGAAGCATATCTATTTGCTGAATCATTATGCCTGACACAGATGGGCAAAGTAACAGGGTACGTGGCAGACATAGGGAAGGCAGAAGGGAGCTCTTACACATCAGTAGGGCTCCAGAGAATCAGCTCAGTGAGTCCTGCTGCTTAATGTGCAAATTCAAGGGCCTGGCGACTGAAACGTAGTCTAAATTATGGGAAGAATGAGGTAATCCAAGTGCTCTGTGAGCATATTCGCACAGGGAATGATGTAATGCACAAACAGCCAATGTCTTTCTCAAAAGGGGCCTTCCTTAAGGGTCCCTCTGAGGCTACATGGGAGCTGTAAAAGGGCATATCTCACCTGCTTCTGCACTACTGCACTTTCACAGCCATATCAGAGGCCTCAAAGACCGTGTCCAGTCAAAATACCGGTCACTTACTATAATGCCACTTTCTAGGACTTTGTGCAGGATCATTCCAGACAGGCAACCCACTCCTCCCCAAACCAAGAGCAGTAGGGCTAAGTCTAACTCTGTCAATGGTACAGCACAGGATTATGTTAACACAAAGAATCCTGTATCCTAAAAAGTGAGAAAAACAACCGCAGTCCCACTCTGAACGCTGCAGTTCTGTGGTGCATGCCATAATGCTTACCAAGGCCTTGAAACAAGGGTTGTAAAGCAATTTGGGGAGTGTCTAGCACTGAGTTGCCTGTCTGTGGACTGGAATCAGGCCTTGACATTTTCCTGTGAATACCATCTTGGCAACAGAAGTGATAGGGAAGGGCGATTAAGGAAGCCCTTGAAGGCCATTTGTTAGTGCATTCCTTCAGAATCTAGCCACAGGCCCAGCAATTGCTTTTGTGTCCAGCTAGGAGGGGGAGGATGGACTGGAAGGTTTCTTCTGACTGTGCCTGCAGGTCATCACAGCATCCAGAAGGCATATGAGAGAAGTCAGTGCTGACTTTGGGTCCTTTAGCGCTGGAAAAACTGGATACCTTGGCAACAACCTGACAGACTGTGCTAGGGAAAACACAGAGAACAGAGTGCATAGGAAGATCACCTGCTTTTTAGAAGAACAGCCGGTGGGCATGAGAGACTGGGATCCTGGGCTTTTAAAGGCCTGCTATAACTGATATATATCAGGACAGTTCTTGGGAGGGTCATTGCAGCTCTCAGATCCCCTTCAAATCCAGGAATTGTGGCAGTGGCTTAATTCCCTCTGCCTCAGCCCCAAGAGTGACGGGTGACGTGGAGCACTCAGCACGCTCAGCTGAAAGTCAGTTCTTGTGCCTGAACAAGCAGCTGTCTAAATCCTGAGTGTCCTACATTACACCCAAAATGCGCACAGAGTCTGAAGTATCGGACTTGACCTTAAAGCACCCTCAACCTGAGAAGCCAGGCCAACACCCCTCAGTAATGTAACTTGAATTCTAAGCTCTGGTGCTGCAGAGATGCATTGTTGTATGATTAATGAATGCCATTAAACCAGAGAGCCTCTTCAGCCAGCAGTGAAAACTCAAGAGAAATACCAGACAGTCAGCCACAGTCAAGGGGGCTGTACCAAAAAAAAAAAAGAAATAAATGCTTGTGGTTTAAGAAAACTGACTTTCAGTCTCCTTTTGAGATTGCTCCATTCTAAATTGTTAATCCACATTGATCCACTTTAAGAAAGTTAGTAGGGCTGCCTCATGCCGTGCAGCTCCCCGGGCAGGAGGAGCATTGTGAGTCCCAGCAAGGACAGGGCATGGCAGAGGAGCCAGTCAACACTGGTGCTGCCCTGACTCCTGTTCATGGTGGGAAAGCAAAGCCTGAACATTTTGCTGACCCTACCTCAGGTTCTTTTAGATGTAACTGATCAAACAGAGAGGTTGATATGAAGAAAAGGAAGGTAGCACGCAACCGGTAATAACTTCAGCCTTGTTGGTACACCTGCTCCACTGCCAATGGAATCCTACACATGCAAGGGTTTGCAGGTATTGAGCCATGCAAAGCCACCTGCAATCAAAGTGCACTTCAGTTGGCTCACCTGAAGCAAATGCTGGTGATTATTTGGGGTTTTACAGTGCAGGTAACCTGATTGCTGATCACAGATGCTTGAGTCAAGACTATACTTGAATATAAACAAGAGCTACTACATTTGCATTTTGGGCACAGCACAGAACAAAGTGAAAATTGTGCTTATTAAGCAGCTAAACCTCCAATTACTTGTGAATTTGGACCCTTTATTCTGGGTTAGCATTTGGCTATGCGAGAGGCCAGCTATTCACACCAGCAAGAATCCAGAGCCAGGGAGGATGTAGCAGACAGAAGAGCCCAGGGAGAGGGCAGCAATGCAGCTCAGAGTGCCAGGAACATGGAGAGAAGCAGGCAGCAGGTAGCAGAAGTGTGTGAGGAGGATGCATCCCTAAGCAGGAGGATTGCAGATACCTCCATCCCTGCACTGCCACACGGATGGTTTTAAAGCCAAGCCAGTTCCTATAGCAACAGCACCTGCCAGAGCTGCCAGCCATCGGGATGCGGCTCCTGGGGAAGATAAGGAGCAGGGCTAACCTCCCACGCTAAGCCAGCCAGCAGCATAAAGCCCCGTACCAGGCTAGCTGCGCACCTGCCAGGCCCGTGCTTTCCCCATAGCTCAAGGCCAAGAGCTCTTCACCTGAGCCCCCAGTGAAAGCTGAACAGCAGCTCCTGGTTCTAAGCAATTCCCTAGTGGGTTTTTGCATTCCCAGGAAATTAAGAGATGCTGAGCCAAACTTCATGGTGTTGCAGGACAGGTCAGAGGACAGGGGAACATGCAAAAGCATCCTCGGCACAAGGGAACAGAGGGGTCCCCACTTTCTGACATACCACCAGTGCTTTTCCTTCCCCTTGCACCTGCCTTCTGGCTTGTTTTTACCTACTACTGCTTCTCCACTGTTGATTCTTGTTCTTACCCTCCTTTCAGTGCTCCAGCAAAATCTGCTGCATTGTAGGCACAATGCCAATGAAAACTGATGTTTACCAGCTCTAGCAGGGTTCATTTTTTTGCTTGCACAGTTCACATTTTCTCTTGGAGAGAAAGAAGTTGTGGAAGTGGGAGGCTGCCGTTAGCAGGATTGAATGTCAGACACCTGAGAAAGCTGACACTAAAGAAGTGATGGAGGCAGATCCTCCTGAACAGGTGGCTACATCCTAAAACCTCTTACACTCCATGCTACCTGACCCTAGGCTGGCAGCCTCAGTAGAAAGGCCAGGGGCCAAATGGGTCAGAGACTGGTATCTCTCATGTCGTGAGGGCTGCTCCTAGGGCTGGAGTGTGTTGCAATGGCTGAGTGCATGCTCTCACCTACGCCTGCTTCTGCTCCTTCTCTGTCATCCTCTTATCTGGGCTGTGAATCTCACGTCTTTCAGCAGAATAGAATTCATCTTACATCGAATGCAAGGATTAAAAAAATACAGGGAAATTGTTAGGCTCTGATAAATAAATATTTTCAGGAACAATTTCATCTTACTGACTGTGGAAATTTGTGACAGATCTGAGCTCAGGCAAATCAAGCGGACTGCTCATTCTGATATGGTGAGAGAAAGCAGCAGCAGCCAGAGAAATGGAAAGATCGACAGTTAATTGGAAATGTTACATCTGCTGTTTATGCAAAAGGCATAAATATTTATATCCTGAAGGCTGACTTTTTTGCAGGAAGACATTTATATTGTGAATAAAGACTTTTTTCTTTCTCCTTCTCAGTAAACGTGAGCAGTTTATTATTCCTTTAAACAGGAATCCTTAGCCAAGTCCTCTAGTGCTGTTAGTTACATGCATGCAGATTCCCTTGGCTTCAACAGAAATTACAGGTGCGTGCAGACTTCAGCATCCATCTCCCTTTTTTACAGACAGAAAGAGAGGAGTGAGACTGAAATAAAAGGGCAGGAACCATGATCACAAAATGAGAAGGCAGAAAATGCAGTGACTGTGCAAAGGCACCTGAGATGCCAAACTGCTTTTGGTAAGAAAATACTGAAAGTCTCCACCTCGGAAGTGAGGAAAGATTTGCTAACATTAGCTGTTAATACAGGGCAAGGGAAGAAATACCTGCAAAATTTAAGTACAACACTATGTAGGATTAAGCAGCACTCACCACAGTGTGTTGAGTGAACCAGCTAACAAAAGTATTTACACATGCAGTGATTCCAGAAAAGCCTTGGAAATCTGCTGAAGTACGGCAATATTGCAAACAACAGAGAGCGTGTTATCCCACAAACCATCTTGTGCCCTATCTGGCCTTCACACCTCCTGCTTCTCTTTGCCTTTCCTTGCCCCTGTATTTACTGAGCCGGGCTTCACCCCCCTTCCTGTCCTGCCCCACACTGCTGTGCCAACTGCATTGCCCTCAGCTTGCCCACCCTCACATCCTGTGATCTGCCATCCTGCTCCCCTCTGTCCTCTCATCTCTGCCTGCTTCTATCCTTGTCCTCTGCCTCAGGCTTCACCTGCTCTCCTGCTCACCTTCTCACTGCTTTTCATTTTACTGCACTCACTTGGCTACAGCATCTTCCCTCATACCTTTAATTTCCCAATTTGAGGCTCTCCTGCATCACCTTCCCCCATTACTCCATCTATTCCCGTCAGCTTCTCCCTCCATCTGCTCTCTTCTCTTCCCACACTGCCAGTGTCTGTGTTTGCCCTGTTACATTCTCAGGAGACCCCCACATCCACACATCTCTGTGCGGGTGCTGAAGCTGTTTGCCTTCCTCTCTTCTATAGCATCATTCATTTCTCAATCATTCTCTCTGACTAAACATTAAAGATAAAAAAGGGTTATGGATAAACAGTAACAAAACACCCCAATCAGAAGTAGGATGTTGTGAATTCCTTTCTTTAGCATCTATTGAACAGACTAGCCCATCCCTGAAGGCCAAAGCAAAGATTGCAGAGCTGCCCTGCATCTAACTGCTGCTTGAAATTCCCAGGCTTAAGCCTTGGACATCTCAAACACTGCATCTTGCCCCCTATTTAATGTTAAAAACTGTGCCTCTTGCAGCGACTAAAGAGTCTCCAAAGATGTAATCTCATTATCTGAGAGCACTTGTATGAGAATGGTTAGCTTTATAGAAGGAGAGCCTGCTGCAAACGAGAGGGATACCTGACTGGGGTACTGATTTGTGCCTCTGTGGCGCAGAGTTACCAATGCAGAGCATTCACATTCCCACAGGGTCAGCGGACCAGGCCAAAGGTATGGTGGAGTTTACTTTCACCTCCTTTCTAGCAATCACTGGATCACTTCCAACGACTTCTCCCTTGTCTCTCAAAAATGGAAAAAAGCAAACCACTGAGATCGAGAGAGGGTGTTTGCATTCTCCTCCGGTTTGCCCCTTGTTTCTGAGGCCTTAGAATTTCAAAGCAAGATTTTATTTTGGTTTAAGGGAATTTTTGTGTGTGTTTTAAAATGGTTTGTCCTCTGGGACTATTTTTCCTGGCTCCCATCATTTCTGTTTCCATGGCAACTACAGCTGGCTCAGATGTGCTGTTGCCATGGCAACTGTCTGGTCCTCCTTTCAAACGATGCAGTGAAAACAGGAATGATATTTGCATCCCCAGTGCTGTATGGAACAAATCTCTCATCACTCATGGGGAAGACATAAGACAACTGTATAAAATCAGCACAAAATCCAATCTAAATCCTCTCGGAGAGGGTTTTAGACAGCTGGTGATATGAGAGAATTGCAAAGAAATTGTGCTTTTCCATTGATGGGCTTAGGGGGGGACTGGCACTTGACTGGCATTTTCAAAGTCTGTTCTGGGCAAAGCAGTATGCTTGGAAATACCCTCCTGGGAAGAACACGATTTACCAGGAACAGTTAATTCATGTAAAAGCTATCATGTCTTGTTTTCTGTATGAGCTTAATATACATTATTACGTGTTAAGAAACACATGGTAAAATATACCTTGGTATTTCATCCTAAAGGAAAGATCAAAGCTTGCATTACTCGTGATTGTATCCTAGGATATGGCCAATGTAAGGTCCCTCTTAGATGTATACTGCTACAGATTCACAGAATTACCATGCTTTCCTTTAATGGTGCCCCTTATATTCCTCTTCTGGCATGCGCACCTCCCACATATCCTGGGGGAAGGGCCATGCAGATGCATGGCAACAAACCACAATACGCCACAACTTCCACGCTCTTCACAAGACATGGTACCAGAGGTGTGTTTCTTTTCTGTGACACTGGGAAAAACCAGTGACAATGGTATGATTTATTGTGTGGGATGGGCTTTATTCTTGACTTTAACTTCCTCATGTCATTCACACATGCCCGACTTGTCTTCATTCTTTGTCTTTTTGTTTGTTTTTCTTTTTTCTATCTTGTTGCTACTGCTGGGACGAATTGGGAAGAAAGACACAGGCAGGCTTCTCCGCAAGGATCCGCTGGTTCTGTCCTCTTCACTTGTCTTCCGTAGCTTCCCCAAGGATTATGATGTTCATAACAGGTAACAAAAGACAACAACTGTGCAATGGAGTATTGTGGGGAAAAAGAGTATATTTCCCTGGGGCAGTGAGGAGTTGGCACCTCTCTTTTATACCACCAGCAGCTGTCCCTGCACTGTCCTGGCTTTTGTCACGTCGCTGGGCTGAACATGATCTCCTGGAGGGCTGCAGTTGAGTCTGAATGTTTTGCTTTGCAGATGGGCACCGTCCAGGCAGTCTCGCTCACAACACAGTCCGAAAGACTGAATACCTGAAGCAGTGCATGGCTTTGAGGTGAAGTGCCTTTGGTATCTTTCCCATCAGCGAAGACCATTTAAAACCAGCGCTGTTAGTAGAAAAGAGTAGGAAGGAGCAGGAATAATCAAAGAGCAAAAATCAGCACAGGCTTCAGGCAGCTCTGCAGCGTACAGGCCTTGTCTCTCTTAAGGCACAGGGCACACACAGCGCACCTTATTTTTTAACTGCTTTGTCCTATTAACACTCCATTCACTCCCAGTGTTGTCTCTAGGACTTACTTGGTCCCGTTAGCCTACAGAGCACTGTAGACAGTCATGAACAAATCTATTCTCCCACCTAATGTCAGCGGAAGATCATTATCCTCACTAGGTAGACGAGACCTGTAAAAGGCAGGACACTTGCCTAAATGCAAGTGGTCTACATGAACACAGGGACTGGAACTCAGGGGTCCTTCTGCTTAGCCATCGCATCCTTCCCTGAAAGCCTGGTGCCTTATCTCTTCTTTTCATGCCTACAGCTTTCAAGCAGTACCACACCTCTTGCCATCCAAACGTAGTAAAAGCCTCGATGTGCAAATAATGGTGCAAAATAAATTTTCTGGGTAAGATGCTAAGTTCTCTACAGCTTTCCTTCCTTATTTTGGGGGTATTCAACAAAACTCACCTTTCACTTCAAGAATGATGGAATCAGTATGCGTTGCCATCATTTATGTTGAAGGAGGACCATAATACAGAGCTCCTTCAATTACAGAAGATGGAATCAATACATTTCACCTCCATTTATGTGGTTAAGGTCTAAGTCAGCAGGGCCCACCCTTTATTTATAGGGGAGGCCTCAATACAGCTTGCATTCATTTAATGGGGAGGAACTAATATGTCTTTCTTTCACTTATGGGGGGTGAGAAGGAGAGAATCAATACAGCCACCATCGTTTATTGGAAGGGATCTATAGATCTCACCTTGATTTACTGGGGAGATCAATATCTCCACCTTCATTAAAGTGGGTGGTATGTTGGACCGAATAAGGTCCATCTGCTTTGAGAGCAAATTGACAGAGTATGGCTCTCCATGTGTGTGGAGATGATTCAGCATGGCCTTCAAATATACATAAGGCTTAGACCCCGTCTGTTTCACCAGCTGACACAGGGACGCATGCGGCTCAGCTCAGCATTAGCTCTGGAAAGACAGGGGCAGGTTCAACACACAGGGGCTGTGGACTTTGCATGGTGGACCTTCCTGACTTAGAAGTCTGTCTGTGCTTTCCCGTTTATGAGGCGCAGATTCAATTTGACTTTATATTTAACTGTGTGGAAGCCTGGATGCAGTGTAATACATCTTCCTTTACTGGAGATGGTCTCAAGATAGTTCATTTATGCAGAGATAGATTTGGTGGTGTTCTCCCTCATTTACAAAAGCTGGATTCACTGTTCAACATCATGCTTTATAAGGAGCTAATATGAACCGTAAATTAATTGTAGGAGTAGAGAAAAGGGTATGATGTATTCCAGGACCACAACAGCGTGGCAGCCTGTCTGAATGTCTGAGAGGGATGTGCTGCTTTACAGCTTCTCAGAGCACAGTAAAGCAGGGCTAGTGGGTATATGGCTACGAAGAAAGGTGAAGATGGCACGAGATACCAAGCAACTTCTACACCAGGTCTGCTACTGGTACGATTTTTCTTTGCAGCATCAAAGAGCCTGCAGAAATAGCTGATCTCACTGCACTAGAGCTGCTAATTCAGACCTAAAGCTTGTTGTCTGTCTCTGAAAGACACCAATCACCATCCTTCATATCCTCCTCCCTCAGAAAAGCTCCAAGCCCAGCTGAAGAGTATGACATGTCCCCTCATCACCTATTGAACATCTACCTCCCCAGGACGGAAGCAATGCTGTGGACACCACAGCAAGGAGTCTTTTGTATTTAGGCTACTGATTCCATAGGAGGTCAAGATTACCAGCAACCAGAAGCAAATGCTAGTTTATGCAGCCAGGGGGGTTGCATGATACGGGTTAGGGGTCATCAGTGCAATTCCTGGAGGAGCTATGTCAGAACAGCTTAGGGAAAAATACCAATGCAGTGCCCACCTTGCTGGGTTTCTCAGCAGGGAGCCTATGGACTGAAAGGACTCCAGAGATTGAACTGCCCTGTCACTTTTCATTATGTGCAATAGCTACACGGCATATGAGCACCTGCAGATCCCATTTCAAGGTGAAAAGATAAAAAGCAAATACAGAGCACTTTATCATCACCACAGAAATAGCGTATTGAAAACATGATGATCCCTGCTGGCCTCTCCTTTTTCCCGGGCACCAAGGGGACGTGGGCTAGTGTGAGGTGAGGAACCAAAAGCAGACTGGTTTTGAATCTGGCCCTCTGCGTCTTTTGGCTGATGAAAGGCTGCAGCAGCTCTCTAGGAGGCAGAAGGTGGAATGTGCCTTTTCCACCCCTGAAGTAGCAGGTTTATTTTCATCACTGCATTGCATCAGCATCACTGCTTCCCTGTGCTGGCTGCCTGTAGTGCTGTACTGAAAAAGTGCGTGTCTTTACGTGCAATAGGGCTTTTCACAGTCCGTCCTTTTATACTGGGTTAGCTAGGTAACTGGGCTGAATATGAGAATGCCTCTTTGCACAAATAGGATAATTTCAAAAGGAGTTTCCTCCTCTTCCATGCGCCCTCATGTGTCTTACGCTCCTGTCCCTCTTTCCGTTTGTTTTCAATCCAAAATTTACCTAGTTTTTTTCCAAACATCCCTTTCATTATGCCCTGGTGTCCTGGCTTTGTCCCTTAACTTCCTTCTATTTCTCCCTAGAGTCCTTCTTTAAGATGCCCTTTCTTAGACCTCTGGGAAAGCTTCTCTCGATTGTCAAAAAATATGAACATCCTCCAGGCCCCTCCATAAATGTAGGTAATGTTGGATTGTATCTCTTGCTAGTCTAATACAGCAATAAATTAGAGAAAGAGTCATTCACTAGGTCAGCCTTTTTCCTTAAAGCTTTCTGAGAAATCTTCAGCAGCTATGGATGACTGTGTGAGTTCTGCTGCTACTGAATTCTTGAGGCACACAATACAGCCAGAGTCTCCCATCACTGCTCAGATGAACACATGGACTGTGATTTGTAAAAAGTCCAGACATGCAGAGGGGATCCAACAGGCTACCTCAGAAATTACTGCAAATTCCATCCAGAAGTGGTATAAAGCAAGGGAAGGAATAAGAATACCCTCCTTAGGGCAGAAGTGTGCCTTAATTACAAAATGCAAGAGACCACACGGTATGATGATGGGCTTCTTAGAATAATCAGAATTAATATCCAGCTCTTACATGCTGCTTTTTGTTAGAAAATTTCAGTGCTTCACCAGTGGCACAAAAATGATGGTGCTTGGCCAAAACCAGCCAGTGGCAGGACTACAAATGGAAACCAGCTGTCCCAGTGTCCCGGGAGAGTGTGCTAGTTCCTAGCCATACTTCCTTCCATAAAAGGAATAAGAAATTAGTTCAGCTTCTTGCACGCACCAACTGCAATTAAGCAGAAGGGCAGGTATGAATCCTTTCAGGGGTCCCCTTCATAAAAAATCTGGTTTGTGTAGTTCTACAAACCCTCTTCCTAGGCTGCATGGCAGAGCGGCTCAGGGTATGTTCTCCCCCTGTGCAGAATTCTGCCTTAGTCCACCACAGCAGCCACTGCAGCTTGAGCACAGCTTACAGCAAGCCTAACCTGCACAGGGAACAAAACCTGCTTCCACTCACTTCTAACTTACAGCAACACCAGCTCCTCCTCTTCGTCTTGCTAGGAGCAGATGAGCTTATTTGGTGCAGTGACTGAGAGGTGTTATTTTGTGATCCGCAATGTATTTTAACACCTTTTCAACAGGAGATGACCATGCAGGCTTTTTGCACTCTGTCCATATCTATTTGATTGTGCTTTCAGAAGCTGTAAACAGGGACACAATAACAGTTTTCCGTATGCACGGAGTCTTGCTCTGCATTATTCATACATTTCCTTCCTGTTTCACACACTTATGTCAGTCCTCATTCAGGCAAAATTCACGTTAAATGATTCATGCTCTCTTTTTTTATATGTGTCTTTCTCTTTTTCTCTGTCTTTGAAATGGGAATGAGAGGAAAAAAAATGTAAAAAAAGAACCTGTGATTAGACTTCTCTCTCCCTTTTCCCTTCTTCCCTCCTCAGTCAGACTTCAGTTCTCAATGACATCTATATCTGGCCTCTTGATTTCAGTGTGTCTGATGCAGAAGAAAATGGAGCAGAGGAGCCATCATTGTTACGAAGTCCCATCAGTATTGTCCTGTTATGCACTGATTAATCCTAATTTCTGAGATTAAAGAAAGAACCCCCCTACCTGTGTATCTTCTTTACCCCTGCCAGAGATCTCTATTTTCTTCTCTTTCTCTTTTTCTTTCCATGCCCTGCCCTTCCCTTCCCTCAGCACATTTGCCTTACCCCACCTATCTTAGGACCATCCTAAGGATCTTAGTGGCAATTGCTCCAAGGCTTTTCACTTGCTGGGTACTGTGCAGTTCTGTCTTGCTATTTTCATTACTTGATATTCATATGGGATCAATAGAAGGGCTAGCAAGAAGGCACGACTTGTGGCATTCTGTATACAGGGATGAATCCAGCTTTGTGGTTAGTCTTTTTCCACTTGCATATGATGCAGCTGAGTGCCTTAACCCACAGTTGCCTGACTGTAACTCGGCAACTTTACACCAAGAGATGACTGAGGTGCTGATGATAGGTTGAAGGAAGCAACGAAGGAGTACGGCAGGGCTGGCATGAGTCTCTGATGGCAGGGGACCGTCTTCGCTGGCACATTGATTTGCCCCACAGGGAATCTATCTCAGCCCGAGATGAATTTAGATTATCATATGTGCCAGTGCCCAGGGCTGCATTTCTCTGTCTTAATGTGGCTAAAAGGTTGCAACCATTCCTCTCGGAACAGAAATTCCTACTGTCATCTACAAATTATGTCGTGCTCAGCGCACTCCAAAGCACCGTATCGGGGGATATACTCTAAACGCCCTAAGAAACCGAAACTGCTGCAGAGTGCGGATGGTTGCCAGCTAAAAAGGCTCTCTCACTGGGAACTACCCGTGCTCGCCAAACTGCAGTGGGTGGCCACTGCTTTTCTTGGGGAATGTGAAATGTTTGTTTGGTTCAGTAGGGCCCTGAGTGAGACTTGTGTAACTGAGAGATACCTACCTCCCACCGAGACCCTGCACCACTGATGCCCTGCCTGGACGGCGAGAGGGCAGAGTGCTCCTGACAGGGCAACTGCTATAAAAGAGTCTTTTATACTCTTTCAGGATGGTTTTTATACCATCTTTCAGGATGGTTTGTTTTCTCCGGGTCCTGAAATATATCTGCATTTTATGTTTTGCCTGTTGTATTTGAGGCTGTGCTACAAAAGCCGCCTGCTTTACTGGACTTCTGCAGCAGGAGCTCTCCTGCTGGAACAGGCCTGTTTAGTGCGATTATTCTATTACCTCTTCTCTGAAATTGGCTCACATCAGGGGCTTGTGGGGAAGGTGGAGACTCACTGCTGAAAAAGGTGGGATGAATACTTTTGATAATCATAGAATCACAGAATGGTTTGGGTTGGAAGGGACCTTAATGATCATCTAGTCCCACCCCCTCTGCCATGGGCAGGGACACCTTCCACCAGACCAGGTTGCTCAAAGCCTCATCCAGTCTGGCCTGGAACACTTCCAGGGTGGGGCATCCCCTACTATCTACATATAGACAGTAGCATTGAATTACAGAAATTTGTCTTGTAGAGACTTTGTAATGTTGCTGAGACATAATTCTTTGTAAGGATTTTCAGTATATGTATGTGTTACCTAGAAATGGAGCAGGTGTGGCTTTTTGAATTGACAAAATTAGGGAATAAAACAAGCAAAAAAGACTGATTTGATTTTTTTCTTTTTTTCCTGAAATTGTTAATAACTGCTCTTCCATGTTTCTCATATTCTTCCTGGTTAAAGCCTTTTGAAGCAATCTGAACATTTCCCTGTGGTCTTTACAGTTTGGACGCCTGTAAGCACATCACGGTACTTTTCCACATTAGCCAATTTTTCTAGCTGCGTCAGCCAAAGGGAGCTGTCTGGTGCCAAGGAAGCTGTGTAATTGCAAAACTGTGAAGGAAGACACACTAAGAGGAATGGGAATTGTTTTATCCCTTCACACACCAAGAGGAATGGGAATTGGTTTATCTTCCTCCCAACCCTGGCCCATTCTGTGCAACTTCATTTGCAGAGAGATGATGATCCTGATGGCTGGGTAAGCTCACTCAGGCTTGCTCTTGCTGGACTGTATCAATTAGTCCTGATCTCCATTGCTCGCGATGCACAATTCTGAGTGGCTTCTTGGCTCAGTTCAGGTGTTGGATCGTCTTTTATCGGGTTAGAAACAGCTTCATGCTGGCCTCCAGCAATGGGTGAAATAGTTTCCTGACACTGCCTGTCTCAGCAATCCTTACACCTGCCTCTTTCTTTGGGGTAAGGGGGGAACGCTGACATTTGTGATGCTTTGTCTTTCCCCTCCCCATCCTTTTTTTTTGCATTCAGAAGCCCTCTGGGCCCCCAGATCCATCTTTCACACTGAGCAGCAATGCTGGGGAAGGGGAAGGAAGGGTCTGAAGCTTGATTTCCAGGGGGACTGCACTGCTCATCAAAGGGACTGTATCCAAGCAACATGCTTCCCCTGCCTGAGACAAGCACACACAGCTGGGACTTTGGAAAACTAAGAAGCTGCTACTGTAAAGAGTGGGCTACAGGGAGGAGGAAGGGGGATATGGTGTGGGGCTGGGGGAGGGGGGACCCATGTTATTTTATGCAGGTTATTTTTGCCCTGGCATCAGCATGACACTGGAGCTGGCTACAGTAGCCAATGGAGCCATCCAGCTGCTCCTTTCCGGGTCCCCATGGAAAGAAGGGAAAGGGAGTGGCTTGTTCATCCTCCCACAGGACTGGGATGGGGAAAGGCTTGTCCAGCCTCTTGCAGGAGCCTTTCCCCAGCTTCTGTGGGAGGAGGAGGAGGGTGCACTGTTACCCTGCCTCCCGGAGCACGGTGAGGAGAAGTCCTGTGTCTTCTGGAAAGCTCAAATCCTGCACATGGTAAGGGCCCAAACCATAAATGGGTGGACTGACACTTCGGCACATGCAGGCGGAGATGCCCTTGGAGCCCCCATGCTCAGGTGCTCTACAGCTGAGCACCTCAAGAGTTAGCACTTATTGCCTGGGTGACAGCTGCATCGCCTAGTGCACTGGCACCAGGCACGGGTGAGCTTTAGATCCTGCAGTCCTGCCTTGATAGGTCCTAGGATTTGGGCCCAGCTTCAAATCTCACCCAATGCTTTACTAGCCAGGAGCTGGGGCAGGCTGCTGGCAGCTCTGCAAAGCAAACGAAAAGCCTCTCCATGGTGGCTGTCTTGATTCTCTCCCTAAAGACACAGTTTCTCCAGGGCACAGCACCCTCCCACTGGCAACTCGCATCCCACGGGAAGGTACGAGGTGCGTCCTCTAAGTGGAGCTGCCTACATACCTTCTGTAGGATGACTGGACTTCCCAGGGGAAGAGGAAGCCCACGGCCCTTTGGTGAGAGATCCTCCAGGCTTGCAATCCAAGGGAAGTAAATTGCTCCCCATTCCTGTTTCCCCTTTTTCTCAGTCATGCTCCAACAGTGCACATCCTCCTTCACCTCACTTAGTCCCCTTTGTACATCACACAACTCTCCTTATCCTGCCTCCCCATCTCTTTTGGACTTCCCAGGGGAAGAGGAAGCCCACGGCCCTTTGGTGAGAGATCCTCCAGGCTTGCAATCCAAGGGAAGTAAATTGCTCCCCATTCCTGTTTCCCCTTTTTCTCAGTCATGCTCCAACAGTGCACATCCTCCTTCACCTCACTTAGTCCCCTTTGTACATCACACAACTCTCCTTATCCTGCCTCCCCATCTCTTTTCCCACTCTACCTTCACCCTCTCCTCTTTCCTCCTCTGCCTCCTACATGCTCTTTCAGCAGTGAGCCCCATCACCCTGCCTGCATGGGCTGGCAGCCTGCTTACTAAGCAGAGCTAGGCCAGGAGGGGCTCCTACCCACGGCCCAGGCATCTCCTGACCTGTCAAGTGCCTCTCTCAAAGGAGCACCTCAGCTGCCTGCCCTTTGACTTTTTGCAGTGCCTTTCTAACCTGTGATTGAGCAGCTCACAAAGTGCCATTCGCCAAGAGGAGAGGAATAAGCTCCGGGGGGGGGGGGGGGGGGAGAGGGTGCCTTGGAAAGAGCATTAAGGAGCTAAAAATAACCATGGGTCAACTCTGAATGAGCCTGAGGCACTTCTCCTCCCCCAGCCCCCAGCTGATGCCGCAGTCAAAGAGAGGACAAGCAGCCATGAAGAATTCTCAGTCTTCAGCAGCAGCTCCTCTCCCTTCCCTCAGGGCATCCCTGCTGCCAGGATGGGGATTGCCACACTGCTATAGAAAGAGGAAAACAAAACAAATGAAAAGGAATCTGCCCCAAAATAACCCCTCTGCCTCCTGGCACCACATCAGCCACAGAAAGTGTTGTGAATCAGAAATGTTAGGCAGGAAAAGACCTATTAGTTCCCATCGACTCTCTAACCAGGGGGGTGGGAGAAGGAGAGGTTAGGGCCAGATTATCCCCTCCAGCCCATTTCAGTCAAGTATATTCAGATAGGAAATTCTCCTTAGACCCAATAGACAGAGACACAGCTCAACAGCCTCTGCTTTGAACACAGCATCCCCTTCGGGGATCCATCCAGGTCTGATTCAGAAGGGCATGTAGGGATGAAGCAATGTGGATTACAAAGCACCATGACATAACATCTGGTGTTTTGTAAGGTTTTCCTAAGGAAATAAAAAGAAAGATAAAGACTGGATATATTTTGATGGTCTTAACCCATGACTGGCGTAACAGTTTCACCATTAAGGAGTAAGAAACACAAAACAGAGGCAGGTGTTTCTAATGTGGTTGGGGACATGACAGTGGTACTAATAATTTAAACACGTTACAAATAATATCTTCATTTAAGTGTAAAGATTGCAGAGGCCAGCACTCAAAAATAAAGAGGTGAGAAATGCATGTGCAGCAATCCAGTCGATTACTCTCATTTCCCTTCCCTCAGACCTCTGCCTTTTCAGTATATCAGTGTCCTGAAGTGTTCGGCGAACAAGGACATCATCAACCCTCCTTCCAGCCCAGTGAATTGAACCAAACTCAGATTTCAATGTTTAGTTTTCCCTGCCAGTCTTCCTGCAGCCTGGGTTTATGGACAAGGGATTTAGTACCATTAGAAGGCTTGATGTTTTTTTCAAATGCATGTGCTACTAAAGACAGTGATGTACAAATCTCAAGTGGATTTCAAAGCTGTAAGCTGACAGACAAGAAATGTCAGCATGCAGATATAATGGATTCTGATCCAGATTCCATAAGAGAGTGCGTCTGTGATTGCATATGCTTTTCTCAGCTTCATCAGTGTTCCTGTGACCCTTCTGCTGTCACTAACCTACTTCCCAGTCCCTCCTGCTATCTTCTAAACCACCTTCTTGCCTGTCCCTGCCATCCAACTGCTGCTCTTCTCATGCTCTGAAACCTTACAGACAGGAACCGAAGGATATGAGTCGGGTGGGGAGGATGGAGGCAGCGGTCATGAGGAGCACGATCACATAGATTTGCCATGTATGGTGCTACATGCTGGGATTCACTTCAAGGTTTGGGGAGCTTTGTTTCTGTAACTGTTTATATTATGAATCAAAAACAGATCAGCAGCTCTGTAGTGAGGAGAGGAAGTGGGTGAGATCCTCACAATTTTTGTGAATTCCCCTCCCCTTGACAGTAAAATGAGAAAGAATAAAATTGGCTACAGAATTGGCCACTTCCCGTGTGCCGTCAGCCTGCTGAGCACTGTACAGTCATGGAGGAAAACAGTCTGCACAGGAAGTTCAGAGAAGCTGATTTCCCAGCTCTCGGAGCGAGGACATTCCCACTGTGTTCCCTCAACAATTCCCTGATGATGCCTGTGCACATCCACTGGGATGATGTAAAGGTGAGGGAAACTGGGCCAAGTGGATGCAGGGTCTGGTGGATAGATAACCCACCTAGCACACCTCTTCAGGCAGGGCTAGCTCGCACAGGGCGTGGGGGAGGGGCAAAACAGCCCAGTAATCACGGTGAGGGAGATGGTAAGCTGTCATGGTGAACAGGCCCAGAGAGGATCCCAGACAAGGAAGCAGTCTTTCATCAGAAAGCCTCAGGAACAGTTCAGCTAACATTTTCCAGGAATGCTATCCTGCTTGGAACAAGGGGGTGAATGGAATGAACTTCTAATCCTAGCTTCCAGTCCTGTGACCAACCTAACTAAATTCAGGCACTGATTTAAAAAGTAGTCCGCAGGATGTTCTTACAAGATGCTCCAAGAATTTATTTTCTCCTGTGTTTTGAAGAGAGTCTTCTAGCCTTAAGAAAGTTCTGTTTGACATGGCTCGGAAGTGCAGAGCTGAAGCCAAACCTGTGAGAAAAACCCTACTCAGCAGCAACTATTTTCAATTCCCAGCACCTGAAACTGGAAGGCTGCCATTCTCCTCTAATTCCAAAGCACAAACAGGAGCAGCCTTTTCCTACTGCAAACTCCATTAAGATACCACCCTCGCCTTTTTTTCAGAAAGGCAACCTGAACTGTATCAATGAACAGCCTGGTGTCCAGCAGAGAAGTGTGACTCATTCTTTCTTTGTCGAAGTCACAAAAGCCACAACAGGACATGTTGCCCCTGATGGCAGGAGACAGGAGAGGATGACCCAGAAGGTCATCCTAGAAAAGCTTTTCTTCCAGTCCTGTGTTCCTTGCCCAGTGAAACTGAGAGACGAACAATGTTTCCAATGTTGAGAGAGGGGATCAAGAGACTTGAATTTGTCCCTGCCTTGCCACTGACTGTGTAGGGTTTAATGTATCCCTTCTATTATTTTACCTGCAAAACGCAGGCAGTAAAATGCAGTAAACACAAGGAAACTGTAGAATTCAATGAATGGATAGTTAAGTATCTCAGGAACAAAGTGTACATTTCTAATTAACGGACAGGATCATTCTTTGTTACCACCAGCCTTTGTAAAGCACTTTGATCTCTCCTAAAGAAACATATGACGCACAGTTAGCAGTACACATTATTCAATTATTAATTCTTCCTACTATTCTATATGCCAGCATATTTATAAGGTCCCAGTTGCTTTGGTTTCTAGGTGAGGAGTGCACAGTACTGAACTTAATGAAACAAAATACTTTACACTACATACTTCTAATTAGAAATGCTACAGATGATTTCCAAAATTATATTTTTAACAAAACAACATATGGCTTGCCTTGTTCACAAGTTTTTCAATGCTGCAGTTGGTGATACAGTTTGGGATCCCCAAGACAAAAGATGTTACATAAGTACCAATGCAAAAGTATTTCAACAGTTTCTCTCACCACCAAAAGCCCCAGGGCTCGCTGCATACTTAGCATAGCTGTTTATTACTTTTACTGTTTTTATTATCGCTGTTTTAAAAAAGTCAAGTACTACAACATGGTAATTATGATTACAAATTCTCTGATATATTTCCTTGAAGATGGGAACTGAAACCCAATAGCTACCTCCCAGTTTGGGTAGTTAATTTCCACTTTCTCCCCCTTCCTCTCCAATTTCAGCTGGATATAATCTGATTCCTCCCTTCCTTAAAAGACAATGCAAGTGCTGCTGTGTACTGCTAAACAATTGCCTCGTTCAGCCCTTAGAATGACTGGATTTCAGCAATGGCATAAGCAATTTCTATATTTTATTCATACACACTTGGCATATTTCAAATTGAAAGGCTAAAGAGTTACTTTTCAAACATGTGCACTTAGTGATCCTTATCCCTTCTCTTTTCATTTCTTTCTAGTCCCGAACCCCTGGTCTAACTGGGACGGAGGGTTATGGAACCCAAAAGTGGCTTTAAGCTACCTAACCACTTTGTAATTCTGGGGATAGTCACCACTCACCCAGGACTGGGCAGAGCTAGGAGATGGGACTTGCAGATCTGAGCCTGCACAGGCCAGAGGAAGATAAATCATACGCCAAACTAAGACTGGGAAGCACAGTTGCGGGATGAAAGGGCAGCCATTGTAGGAACTGAACATATCCAGCGGCAGTTTTTAACCACTGGTTTGAGGATCAGCTGTGATTTCCACAGCCACATCTACCAAACTGGACTGAACCACCTCCAGCACAGAAAAAGCCTCAGGGAGGAGATGAAAAGTTTAATTAATTAATACTTGTAAAATGCTTTGAGACCCTCAGAAGGAACACACTAGAGAAGTGAAAAGACTTAATTATTTTTACCACTAACACTGGGGTGGGTGTGTGTGTGTGTGTGTGTGTAACTGCTTTTTGTGAGATACTCTAGTCTTTTTTTTTGAGTTGGATCTGCTCTACATTTGGTATCTGAGACCGAAGAACAACTGGAAAGAAATGGTGAAACAATAATCCCAAGGATTTGGTTTGTAAAACCATCTTTTCAGGGATATTTGGTCAATGCAGTTGGACAACATTACATCAGGCCTGCCATTAAACAGGGATCTAGCTATGGCACAAGCACACCTTAAACCAGCCACTGAATTGTGCCTTTGTCTCCTGCCATGGCAGTTCTTTTCCCCTTATTTCTCTTCATATGATTTTGCAATGGGAAACGTAACTACTAGCTGAACGGCAGCAAAATATTCATATTGCCTTTACCAGAGCTAACCCCCTGAATAAGCACAGGGAGATATTGGCTAGCTCAGCAGGACAGGAAAACTGACTCCAGATCCTTTTACCTCCATGTCACCAGGTCCAGCCCAGTCCAGATTGATAGTTGCAAAAATGCCATTTGACAGCTTTTTGGCACTCCGGGCAAAATGAACTGGGCAAGGGAAGGATGGAAAAATCTCAGCCTGAGTCCCACTGGGACAAATATCAACACTACAAATGGCACTGCCTGCCAGCTCAGAAAAGAGGCCATTGCATTCCTTTGGCACATTACTTCCAGGAGGGCAGGAGCAATAATGTCAGGGCCATGTTAAAGAAACTTGTCCTGTCCTGCATGTACCTTTTAGACTCCAAAAGTAATTGAGTGCCTTCCACCAGAAACATACCCACTTTAACGACTAGAGGAGAGACTGTGAGCATCAGCCAGACAGGGAGAGTGTAGGAGGATTGAGAGACACAGGTCTCGATGATTTCACATGGTTTGACCTTCAACATATGAGCCTATGTCCCTGAAGCAAGTAAAACCAGATAAAGAGAAAGTAAAAGAGCCACTGTAGCATAAGGCAAGCATGAGAACCTGACCTCTTGATAGTAAGCAAGGAAGTTAGCGGATAAGGGAGTAACCAATCATATTAATTAGCAAGGCGCGTGGACAGCGTATACTAACCAAATAGGCTTTTGCTTATGGCGCGTCTATCTGTGTGAAGTGTATATAAGCAAGTGTATTGGAACAATAAAGGGTCTCTGATTCACCCTCTGTCAGAGTCCATGTATTTATCCACTGCCAATGGCACCCGAACAGGGACCTGAAAGTCTACGGGCCTGAATCGCGGGGAAAGAGCGACCAGCGGCAGAGACTGGCTGAACGCATTGAACAGTGGTAGAGAGCTGAAGAGTCCAGGTGAGCAATCACCTTGATCACAGGTGAGCAGCCAGGGACGATGTGGGCTACTATGTCAGCAGAGGAAAAACCGGTGGTGAACATATTTAAGAAAATTTTGGAGAAACGGGGCATCAGATATGATGAGACAAAATTACAAATGCTTTTAGTTTGGCTAAAAGGCCAGGAGGTTGCTCCAGACCTAAATACTGTCTTTGAGGTGGCAACGTGGGAAAAGGCAGAAGTTTTATGGGATGCAGCGACTAGAGGCGACTCAGATGCTGCGGAGCTCCTGACGACCTGAAGATTGGTAGCAGACTCTTCAAAACAGTTAAGAGCGGACCGTGCTACTGCTGCTGTTGCAGAAGCTGCTACTAAGCCCACTACCTCTGATGGTGGGACTGCCCATGAGGCAGCCCGTGCAACACCTACCACACCCCTGATCCTGACTCTCAAGATCTCCTCTTACCAGACTCAACACCTCCACCTGCATCAATCACCACCTCCCCACCCGTTTATTCTCTACTGGCAGAGACACAAAGAGGGGACTTGAACTGGGACACACGGGACTTTGACCATAAAAAGCACTGGCAGGATCTAAGGAAGCAGGCAGAAAAAGCTGGAGATCATGAAATGGCAGCACTGATAGCTTGCCCCGTGACCCAAAATGCTCAAGGGCAAGCCGATTGGCAAGGGTTGCCCCTCGGTTTTGGTGAACAATTATG
>NW_010273085.1:0-808 GCF_000690775.1 Eurypyga helias | reverse complement strand
CCAAAAGGTCATGTTTGAATCACGCTGGAGATCAGCCTGTGAAATAGCAGCATTAGGTAACATGGACCGAGCACAAGATGACCGACCCCCTGTTAGCAGCAGGCATTCCGCAACTCATGGGGGAAGTGCCGATTCAAACTGCAGAAGCTGGTGAAAAAGCTAAAGACGTTATACGGCACTGGACAGGAGCCTTTGCAGCCTTAGGCATCCCAGCGACAGTGGAAACAGACAATGGGCCTGGCTATATTAGCCACAAACCCCAAGATTTTTTACAGCATTGGGGTGTTGCTCATGTTACGGGTATCCCGCATTCCCCAGAAGGACAGGCTATTGTTGAATGGACACACCACATGCTTAAAAACATGTTAGAAAAACAAAAAGGGGGAATGACAGGGGAAGGCTCACAGAACAGGTTATGGAAAGTACTGTATGTCTTAAACTATTTGGACATCAAAGAAAGCACCAATATGACTGAACAGCCAGCAATTTTTAAACATTTTTTATCTCTTGGCTCTACAGGCATGAATGACACCTCTAGAGCCCGGGTGAAAGGATGGATAAAGTCCTTACAAACAGGTAACTGGGAATGACTTATTAACATGGGGTCGAGGGTATGCTTGTGTTTCCACAGGTCAAGGAGTGCGCTGGATACCAGCCAGGTGTGTGCGAGCAGACATCTGCCGGGAGGATGACAGCAAGGATGACTCTCATACTCAGCATAATACTGATGTGGACAGTGGTGATCGCCTCCACAGTGGCAGTGGCGACTCTGAGAACATCCTGGGGAAGCAATAATATATGGGTTTCG
>NW_010273084.1:293-1910 GCF_000690775.1 Eurypyga helias | reverse complement strand
CAAACTTGCTGAGGGTGCACTCAAGATGCCCAAGTTCCTGGGAGAAATGCCTGATGCGAACACAAGTAACCTCCCTGCACGTATGTTGGTAACACAACTGGAGGAACAACCACAGTGGGCACAGATGGATGCCGGGGGAAGAGGCGACACCAGGCAAACACAACACGTCTCCTAAATGCTCTCCTAGCCGCCGATTATTTTTATTCCCTGAGCCAGGCACTCTTTCTGTCATTCATCAGCCTTCAATGAAACTCTTCCAGTTACTCATCCTGCCTCCTCTTAAAGCAGTTAACTTTTTGCAAGTACCAAAGGTCTCTCATTAGGTCACTGAATGGATTTAAATCTGAATGAAATGTTTTGAGCACAGCATAAAAAATTGGTTAAGTTTGTTTCTTGCCTGTATTTAATGGTCTTTGTATTCAATAGCGCAAAGGAGAACAGTTGACTGTATCCCGGGAAACACGTAACAACCACCAAGTCCTCTCAGAAGTGAGGGAGGCACATTTAACCTCTTCTTTCCCCAAAGGACAGTCTCTGCCTAGTTAGTAAAGCCTAACATTTTGGCAGGCGTGCTCTCCTCTGAAGGGAGCAGTGCCAGCCTTTCTATATGCAAGCAAACAGAAGAGATTCATTCATTTCCATCTTTCTGCACCCTGCAGAGTACGTAACATGCAGTGTTTGTTTCTGGAAATCCACACGTTCCCCTGCCTCTGATACTATTAGTTCATAATGAAAATGGAGGGACGTGTTCTTAAGCAATAGTTATGCCTGCTGTGATAAGAAATGGCTTTGGAAAGAAAAAGTGAAAAACTTTCTGTGACCATAAGCCACCAAGAACACTGATGCACAAGGCTTGGCAGAAACCATTAGCAAGTACTCAGGAAAGAATCAATCTGGACATCTCAGAACCTCTCTAATTTTCAGGTTGGAATTTCAAAAGGACTGAAGAAGTAAGATGTCTTCATTCCCACCAAAAGCAAGAAAGATTTTTAACCCTCGATCCTTTTAATATCATCAATCAATTCTAAACCTACCATGGAACCAAAAGTAAATTCAAGGGGTCAGCACTGGGACTGGTGCTGTTTAACATCTTTGTCAGTGACACGGATGACGGCATTGAGCGCACCCTCAGCAAGTTTGCCGACGACACCAAGCTGTGTGGCGCGGTCGACACGCTGGAGAGAAGAGATGCCATCCAGAGGGACCTTGACAGGCTGGAGAGGTGGGCCACTGCCAACCTCATGGAGTTCAACAAGGCCAAGTACAAGGTCCTGGGCAATCCCAAGCAGAGAACAAATTGACAGCAGCACTCAGGAGAAGGACTCGGGGAGTGCTGGTTGATGAGACGCTGGACATGACTCAGCAATGTGCGCTGGCAGCCCAGAAAGCCAACCATATCCTGCCCTGCATTGAAAGAAGTGTGACCAGCAGGTCGAGGGAGGTGATTCTCCCCTTCTACTCTGCTCTCATGAGACCCCACCTGGGGTATTGCATCCAGCTCTGGCGTCCCAAATATAGGAAGGCCATGGACCTGTCGGAGCGAGTCCAGAGGAGGCCATGAAGATGATCAAAGGGCTGGAGACAAGCCTCTGTCTCGGAGGACAAAGACAAGCCGAG
>NW_010273084.1:0-205 GCF_000690775.1 Eurypyga helias | reverse complement strand
CTCCCCATGCCAGGGGCTTTGGAACGGGATGGTCTTTAAGGTCCCTTCCAACCCAAACCATTCTGTGATAAATAATAATAATAATAAAGTAAATGTACTGTCTGAGATATGTAAGAAGGGCACCCCATCCCTTCCAGCAAGTAAGTGGTACCACCCCAAGAAAATAATTCACAATTAACACATAGAATCATAAATCATAGAATGG
>NW_010273083.1:13845-16684 GCF_000690775.1 Eurypyga helias | reverse complement strand
GCCCTGGAGGCACCGCACCGAATTGCCGCAGACCGGGCAGCGGGGAGGCCGCTGGACCTCGGGCACAGCCCGCTCTTGCTGGCAGGGTCTGGCCGGGGCTCCTGCCTGCATCTCCCCATCCCTGGCAGGTACCTGCAGGCTGCGAGCAGTCCCAGGGGATGGACTTCCCAAGGCTTCCAGCCCCACGGCCCAGCTTCTTCCCGCGTCGCCTTACGGGATGTGTTGGTGCCCCCCTGGCAGCCCTCTGACCTCTTCCTCTCTCCCCCTTTCCTCCTCACTGACATTAAAACCTCCCCTGCGTCTCTGCCGCGTGCTGAAGGGCTGGCGAGAGGAGTATTTTCATCCCGGGGCTGTTCTCGCTGTGACCTGCTGCCGGGGATGCCTGTTGCTTGCAGGAGCATGGGGTCCGCAGTCAGTGCTGGCCATCGGGGACCAGGGCTGCACACCCCCCAAGGCAGTGGCACAGGGGGACACTAGACATGCTTTTCTTCCTCCTCTTAAATCTCACACCCCCAAGACTTTGTGATGCAGCTTGCCCTGGCCTCTCTGAGGAGTCACGTTCGAGAACCGCTGGCCACATGGTTCTCGTACCATGACTTCAGCCGATGAGGAAGGGGATCTCACCTCTTAACTGAAGGGTTGATGTGCGCCTTCACCTCTGCAGTCCTGGGCTGCTGTCAGGGACAGGAGAGTGCCAACAAAAGTGGCTGTTTCTATGGTTTTCTGCCATCGCACAAAGTGCTGAAACTTTTACTGGAAAGCTTCGGCCCAGGAGGTTTTTGAGGTGATGCACGCAGGGGTTGTTCCTTGGTTTGGGCCTCTGGGTACCTTACTTTTCTCTAGGCTCAGTGCTGACTGCCCTGTGCCCCAAGCGCCCCAGCTACCCTGCCCAGTGCAAGACCAGGCTTCATGTTCGGGTACGTGCCTGCAGCTGGGCTTTAGGGCCCTGGATATATGTGTTTGCTAAGAGCCTGTGCAGTGTTACAGGCCCATCCGCTGCTCCTTGAAGTCCCGCTGACGGCTGTGAAATACGGGAGGTGAGTGCGGGGCAGCACATCTGGGCGGGATGGAGCGAGTGGCTCTGGGGCCGGGGCTGGCACAGTGGGTAATGAGATGCAGATGAGGGGAGGGAGTGTTTTTCCTGGCAGGCCAGATGGGCTCAACTTAATACTTGATTTAAAGGGTTTGAAAGTGGGGCCTGGCTGCTGGGGAACAGACCCCAAGCACTTCCCGGGGCAGCAGAAGGGGGGGTCTCCGCTGGCTTTTCAGATATTTAATGGCCCAGCGCAGTCTAAACAGGGAAGTACTTTGGGGTGAGATTAGCACAACATAATCACATCTTAAAAGGTCTTCAGAGACACAAGGCACGTCTGCCCTCATATTAATTACTTGTTATTAATAAAGCTGGGGTCAAGCTAGAGGTGTTCGCTCTGGAGCGGCTGATTCCCTCTTTGCAGAGCAGTGGTGTACCCAAAAGCAGCACAGAGCCCCACAGCCTCCACCTGTGCCCATCCCACTCCGGAAACCAAATGGCCCACATTCCTACAGCCGCTTTTAAAACTAATTTGCCCCATAATACCCCACCAGGGCCACGTCTTTCTAAGTGCCCAGAACACCTCCGAGTGCTGTAAAATAATAATAGTCGGGGTGTTTTCAGCACGGGAATTTCCTGCTATGATTGATTTCTAATTTGCAAGGAAAATACAGCCGCCCCTGCTCCCGGGGCCGGGCTGCTGCAGGTGGCTTGCAGGCAGAAGTCGGCTCCCTCCATCACTGTGGGGCTGATTCCCAGAGGGCTTCGGCTGTGCTGGGAGGAATTGGCAGCTGTTCCCGTTTACCCTCGCTTGCTCCAGTGTCCCTGGGGGAGGTGAGTGGGATGCAGGGTGTCCTGGAGGTGATGCGCCTGGGCAGCTTGTGGGGGAACACGCTTGTGTTTCTTGATCGCAGAGCAAGAGCAGCCAGAGAGCACATGGGGATGGGGCAGGGCATGGGGGATCTGCACCACGGAGACCAGCAGATGTTTGCTGCTTTGGAGCTGCACCTCGCTGCGGTGCCAAGGAGAGGCTTTCCTCCCCACAGGGGGGTACCTGGCTGGGGCAGCTACCCCGGGAGCACAGAGCCCCCAGCACACCCCCTCTGCTTCGCTGCAGGCAGCAGAGGCGTTCCTTAGCAGGACAGTCATTGCGCTGAGTAGCGCTTGGTGATTTTTTAATCCATGAATTTCCCAGGTTTCTCTGAACTCAGGTAAGATTTTAACGTCCACACCCTGTGGCGAGGAGTGCCCAGGATTACCCACACACTGAATGAGGCAGCACCTCCCTTTGCTGTCCCCTTGCTCCCCATTCCTTGCACGGGATGTCCCTGGTTCTTGCACTGGAAAGAAAAGGTGAGCATCCCCGTGTGACATCTCCAGGCTGCCTGTGACTCGGTAAACCTCTTCCCAGTTGCTGTGACTGCCTAACTCAGCTGACAACCAGTTAGAAGCAGAGCCAGGACACTGTGGGTGTCCTCGAGTATGTCCTGCATATCTTCGTGTGCCACGGGCATCCGGCAGCTGCCACTGGCTCTCTTTCTGCCCTGTGCAGAAAAGACGTTTCCCACAGCCCCCTCTGCCTGTCAGCCCTGCCTGTACCCCCCTGTGCCGCGGGTGCCTGTTGCCACCTGCCTCTGGTCCCCTTCCTGTCCCCAGGGCACCCCGCGGGCAGGAAGGGGGCTCAGGAGCAACAGCCCTTTTATGTGGCTGGTGGGAAGGGGGGCAACGAACACCTGCATGGGGGGATTTGCACAATAACCTGGGCAGGGAGCAAACCCGGGCCTCTGGCAGGCAAGTCCCGCTCCC
>NW_010273083.1:7161-13794 GCF_000690775.1 Eurypyga helias | reverse complement strand
TCCCTGGGCGCCCGCCTCGTGTGCCGGCCCCAGACACGTGCCGAAGCCGTGCCAGGAGCGGTGTCTCACCAGCTGCTGGTGTGGTTTGAGTCCCACGTCTCTCGGGGCTGCCTGCCCTGGTGGGGTGGGGGGCTGGGGGCTGGCTGCTTCGTGTGCTGCAGGCAGAGTGAGAAGGGGCTGGTTCAGTGCCAGGGCCCGCAGGAGCAGAGAGGTGGGACACGTGACACGGGACCTGAGCTGGGGTGCTGGGAGCAGCCTAAGGACCCGCCAGGCAGGCGCATGTCCCTCTTGCTGTCCATCTTTCAGGCTCCTGTGCCCAGCAGCGTGCTGTCAGATACCCATCCGTCCCGTCGCACTCCGCAGAGATGACCATGGGCTGGCAGCGATTGCTCAGCGTTGCTGCTGTGCCCCCTCGACGCTGGTGATGGTTTTAAACCCTAAAACCGCTCCTCCACGTCCTCCAGACGGCCTGTCTCTCCCTCCCCATCCTAAACCCACAGCATCCTTCCCCATGCCCATCCATGGCCGCATCAGGTTGCTCCTTGCCGAGAAGCCCTGTGAGGTGCTCGGGCAGGGGGCTGAGCCAGGACATTCCTTCATCTGTTTTGGACTTGGCAGCTCACAACCCTCCTGAAAAGGGTCTGTGTCTACGTCCCACCAGGGTGTGGGGCCCCACCTCCCCCAGGGCATCTGGAGCAGCAAGAGGACACCCAGGCACGGGGCACGAGGCACAGGGGGTGCGGGGCTGGCACCCTCAGGGTCCCTATCCTCGGTCCTCCTGCTTCACGCCTTGCATTGTCCATTTCTTTTTTTTTCCAGGATTTGGGCAGGGTGTGAGAGCAAGGGCAAGGAAAACCAGCCAGTGCATCCTTCCTTGGGCAGCCAGAGAGCGGAGAGCGCAGAGGGGCGGAAGTCTCCTGTTTGTTTAAGGTGCAAACAAGTGCTGTTAATCTGCTGCCTGTTTGTATTTCTTTAGAGCCCCCGAGTGCGGGGGGAGTGGAGATGGGGTCTCCCCTTTGTGCAGGGGCAGGGTCAGGCTATTGGAAGTGGAGGTGAGAAAACACAGAGGGGCAGCTGGAACCTGCTTTGGGAGGGAAAGATTTTTTTCGGCTATTTATGATAATTAGTGGGAAACGTTCCTCAAGCGTTTCAGATGATTCTGTAATGAAGTTGGGCCCAATGTTCCCGCTTTGTTCCCTTGGAACCATTAAAAATCCCCCTTCTTTGGCTGCCTTAATGCAACGCTGAAAAGGCACAATGGCATAAAAGTGGCTACCTGGGCAGGGCGGCAACGCCTCCTGCCCCGCCACATAGAGCCCTTCAGAGCCCACGTTTTCTGGGTTATAAACCACAGCGCTCGCAATGTTCATGCGAAGGCCGCTGTGGATCCCGCGCCCGAGGCTCCACATCCCTGGTGCCGGTGGGTGCGTGGGAGTGCCAGGAGGCCAGCACCACCAAGCTTGTGGCTTGGACACAGCTGACACAAACACGCTGGAGAGGGCAGTCACGGCAAGGGATGCCATTGCTCTGCTTCTGCAGAAAAGCTGCTTTTGGCCCGTGGTTATGCTGGGGGTCTGCTGGAGTGAAAAGCTGCGCTGTGCGGGGTCTGAACCCTGCGCGGGGGGGAATGGGGACCCCAGCCCAAGGAAAGTGCTTCTGCGTCAGTGTTGTTCTGGGCCAGATCCTGCCAGATCAGCTCAGCAGTGCAGGGCAAGGCATGTGAAACCCAGCGGTGACCCTCTGGGTGGATCACTAGCAGGCTGCAGGAACTGGCTCATTCCCTTGCTTTTAGCAGTGGAAAGCTGAAGTGATGAAAAAGAAATCCACCTGCCTGATCTCACGCATCCATCTGTGCTGTTTCCACAAGGATGATGTGTAAAGCTCATGGGAGCTCTCCTGCTAAAGCCATGATAAAAAGGGAAAACGGCAGGAGCTTCTAGTGCACTGCTAGGGGCTGACTGTGGTATTTTTCGGTGTCCCCACCAATATTCCCAACTGGACTTTGGCCAGCGAGCTCAGTGTCCCAGGCTGGAACATGGGGGTGCAGCTGGCAGGGGGAAACAGCTCCCTTCCTGCTCCACCTTCGGCTGGGGAGCACTTGGGCACCTGGCATGGGCACCCACCAGCAGCACGACGCTGCGGTGCTGGGAGGGTGGGAGGGTGCACCCGCCTGCGGGCCAGGCACCTTCCTTCCCAACCACAGCCAGTGAGTGCTAATTGTGATCACATCACCCTTAAAGCCCACGCGTTGCCCCGTTGCTGGAGCTGACGTGCCTCACTAGGCATTAAAACATCAGGCTGGGGAGGAGAGGTTAAGGGCTGGGAGCACGGCTCCCCAGGAGCTGCCCCGTCTCCCCACCTCGCCTGCCCCGGCCTTAATCAAGCGAACATATGAGCCCCCTCACTCCTTTCAGTGGGGGAAAATTTGTGGACAAATTCCTGCCAGTGGGACGTTGGAGGTCTCCTGCGTGGCGGGATAAAGATACCTGTCACCTCTGCACAGTCCTGCTGTCGGCTCACGCTGGGGAGCCCTGTGCTGTCTGTGGGGCTGGTGACTCTGGGCAGTGTGGGAATGGGCCGGGAGGAGCTGGAGGGCTTTTCTTTTCCCCGAGATGATGCATGGCCAGCAGCGGCCAGGTGACACAATGAGCCCAGCTGTGAACAGGATGGAGCCCTTACCTCCAGTTTCTGTTACGGCAGGTCCTGAAGCACCACTTGAATTATGATGCCTTTGCCATCCCTGAGTCTGTTCCCAGCAACCTTTTTTTGGGGAAAAATCTCTAGATAAAGAGTAAATTTTCTTTGGGAGGTGGGTTAGAGGTATTTGGACGCTTGCTGGCACTGCGATCGGGTACTTGGCTGGTGTATGTCTCCAGGCAAGGGTGATGGGTCCTGGGTGAAGCAGGGTGGGGACATCGACAAGGGGTGCTGCCTGCATCATGCTTTAAGCCTCTACATCAAGCCAAATTGCTCTCTTTGCAAAGTCCACCATGGAAAACCGGCTAACTCAGTGTGAAGATGATGATACAGAGCCTTGTGGACCATGGCAAGCCTGTGGCTTCCTGAGCAGCATGTGGAGGGTGGCCGCTGCAGCACGTACCAGCCAAGAAGCCAAGCGTGTCTGATGGACCAGACAGCTCTGGTACCACCCCCATCCCCGCCAGCACACCTCCACCCCTTCACTCTGCTTCCCCCCAGGTCCAGTGATTGCTTTCCAACAAATTATTTCCATAAGCTCTCGCCAGAGGCCGGAGACAAAAGCTCAGGTACGGAGTGGCGGCATGCTCCTGACCTTTCCCACCGCCGGACAAACGGAGTCGGCAGCACGAGGCGGGCGCACAAAGGCTCTGCGCCGGCCAGAGCACTGACCCCACCATGCCACAGCTACCTGCTGCTCCGCCACAAAGCGCCCCCGGCCAGCCTGCCGGGGCGATGAAAAAGGGTCTGAGATAATAATGAGCCTGACTACCACTGCTCTCTTCAGAGAACTGAGTCAACTCCTTGGGAAGAAAGGGGGGGGGGGAAAGAAGAAAAAAAAAAAAAGAAAAGAAAGAAAAACCCCTCTTGGATAATAAAGAAGTAACAAATGAAGACTGAAAGCCTATAGAAGGCGTCTTAACCCAGTGAAGAAAAAAAATGTCAACATCTGTGGAGCTGTCTGCAAAAACAGACCGAACCCCTAATGAATACCCTCTAGAAAAGGCATTCACTCGAGGAAAGGCAAAAGGCTACATTTTTCTATGGAGGTATAAAGATTTTGATGAATCTGCCCTTTCCCTTTCCAGTGCAGTTGAACCAAGCGCTAATGTTCATCTTCAGCTGTATTAAAGGGTGCGGAGGGGGGCGGAGGGGGGAAGAGTCTTGATCTGAAAGCTTATGAGGAGGGTGGATTTAGGGAGCCTGGATAGATGTCTGAGCACTAAGGCAAGGAAGAAAAGCAACAGGCATTAGAGAAAATACTGTTTAACAAGAGTTTCTTTAGTCAGCCCATTTGAGCAGAGATTGGTGCGCCATAAACGTAATCCTCTTAGTGCTGACTTAAACGTGTTTGTACAAAACAGGGAAATATAATATGAATGTAATAGTCACGTTTGCTAAAATGCTTAATAAAAAGACAAAAGTCCTTTATTTTGATCTTCAGCTCTGGTGCGGGCTTGGGGCACAGCAGATGTTTTCTCAGAAGACTTCTCGGGAGAAAAAAAAAATAGGAAAGGATCCAGAATATGGCTGTGGGCTGGCTGGCTGCGCCGCACGGCACACAGCATCTTCACCAGGCTCGTCACCAGCTAAGCCAGCCTTTGCCTGACGAGGCCCCAGGCTCTCTGGCATGGGAGACGGGGAGCCACGGGCTGACCCCGTAAACACTTGATGGGGAGCAGTCAGTAAACAAGGCGTCTTTCAGATGGGAAGGCACAGGCGATCTTCTTCACTGTCTTTACTGTCCCTGGAGGCAGCACAAGTGCTGGAGCGAGGCAGAGCAAAGGGCGTCAAAACAATTTGCTGTCTCCCCATCACCTCAACTTCCCAGGCTGCAGACGCTGAGCACGGGTGAGCCAGGGCTGGGGCAGACAAATGCAAAGGGCTGATGCACAGCAGCCCTGGGAGTCGCTGTAGCATCTCCTTGGAACCTCCTCCTGCGTTCTCCCATGCCTGCTTTGTTCCTCTCTCCTAACAGCGACAGCAGAGCCTCCAAACCCTGCTATGTTTCCTCCTGGCCCACCTGGTTCCCAAGCCTTGTGTGCGAAAGGCACATTTCTTCACCAGCATTGTTCCTGTAACGGGAACAACACGGTTTACAACCCAATAAACCCCACATCCTTCTGTGCAGGCTCCTCTTACGTGATGCTAATGCTTACAAGATGTGCAACACTGCGGGACAGCCCCGGTAACCAACGCCCCAGCAAACAGCTCGTGTTTTACATCGCCCGGTGGCCAGAGCCTTTGCTAATTCATCCCAG
The DNA here is from genome assembly GCF_000690775.1 of Eurypyga helias. NCBI lineage: Eukaryota > Metazoa > Chordata > Aves > Eurypygiformes > Eurypygidae > Eurypyga > Eurypyga helias. Next base: position 8,836 of record NW_010273083.1, on the reverse strand, counting down.
GGATGTGCCTCCTGCTATGGGCAGCCCCGTGGCTGCTGGACACTGGTGCTCACTGCGGCTCCCGCTCCCGGCTCCGTGGCAGAGCACGAGGCTCTCGCCCGCCTGCGATGGGTATCCCCAACCATAGCCCACCCTCAGATGTCGCAGATCAGGGCTGTTTATAGCCCGGTGCCGGCCGTGGCTCGGCGGGATGCCCAGGCACCGGGGGAAGCACGGCATTGTCTTGCAGCGGCGTTGTGATCACACACTGCAGCTAACGTGATTTACATCCCATATTCGACCTCTGGAGACTTCAAAGCTCAGGCGAGAGGGGGATTAAGTGGAGAGGCTGGGGCCAGGGGAGCTGGGGGGGGCCCCACTCACCTTTGAGCTCCCGTTGTCCCCTCCCTGATGGACCCGGGATAATCATCTCTCTTTGTGCTGCCGGGGAAAGCCGGGGTGCAAACACAGGAACCTTGTCAATATTGGTTTTTGAGAAGACTTTTTTCTATTCTCCCATGTCTGGAGTTTTTGTACCCAAATCCCCCTGGGGCTGCTCAGCCTTCCCCTGGGAAATCGGGATCCTGGGGGTCCCCGCTAACACCAGCCATTGATTGAAATTTCACACCCACCTGTTTGCACACAAGATTTAATTTGGTTGATTCTTCATGCCCTTTTCCTGCTTAATCGTCAACCTATTGACCTTAATATTAAAAGGGGCTAAGGGCAAGGGAGAGAGAGACTACATTTCTGTAAGGGAACAAAAGATTCCAGAGAATAAAGTAGGCACAGCCAGCCCTGAGCTAATAATGAGTCCCTGCCGCACACAGGAGCAGAAAACTCTGCATGCTGCCCTTGGCAGGGCAGCGCTCCTCTCCGTGCAGGTCTCACTACCCATCCCTTCCTTCCTCGCTGCCCTTTACAGGACCCACAAGTTTAAGGCCAGAAGGATTGGGAGACCACCCAGGCTGAGCCTGGGCACATACCAGCCAGCTGTGTTTTGCTTTTCTTCTGCACTTGTGTGGGGTGAAGGTCCTTACTGAAATGCCTCGCGTTTGATGGAAAGTGCCAGGATGCAGGAAACTGCTCCGGCGATGCCACAGCAGCGGGCAGAGGTCCAGAGCATCCCACACACCCGCATGCCAAGCGCTGGTCCCTGCTGTGCTCTGACACACACATCCCAGCAGCATCCACGCAGCAGCGTGAAGCAAAGCCCGGCAGAGCTGCCTGCTCCCAGGGGTAACACTGCGCCTGCCGTGCTCCAGCAGTCCGGCCAGCGTGCCCTGTGAGCTGGAGCTGGGCCAGCGACCCAGGAACTGTGCATCCTCTGCCCGGCACAAGGCAGCCCATGGGGAATAGCTTCCCTGGCCCGAGAACAAAATAAAGCCTGTGGGGGCAGCGGGAGGGGCTGGGTGTGTTGGTGAAAGCAGGGCACAGCCCACGCGTGTGAAGTGTGCACACCTGTGGGGACCTGTGGCTGCTGGTTGCTGGAGACATGTGTCCTGCCTCGGGGTGAGACCCCGAGAAGCAGCCTTGGGTACCAGCCAGCCCAGACCCTGGGTGGCTCTGACTGCCTTCCCTGCATCACCCTGTTTCACGGGGTAGAGTTTTTGGCGGTTTCTGCACTTGCAGATGTCATCTGCCTGCTGGAAAACTAAAAAGGAAAAGGAGCTGTGGTTTTTTCCCCCCGCTCTGC
>NW_010273083.1:5303-7127 GCF_000690775.1 Eurypyga helias | reverse complement strand
GTGGGAGCCTGCGAGCGTGTGTGGCTGTGCTCACACGTGTGTGCGGCGCGCCGCCCGTGTCCTGCGCCCTGGCCGGGGCCCTGCCGGGGGGGCGTGCGGGTGCATGTGCGCCTTTCCCCAGGGGGGCTGTTTTGGTCTGCAGAGTGCGGTTGTGTTTATTTAATATTTGACGTCCCTTCTGTCTTCAGCGCTGACATTAATTGCCAGACAATGAGCAATGGAGCCCAGATGTTCCCCAGCGGTGGCCTCCCTTCTTTCGCCAGCACTATGTGGCTGATAAAAAAATCCAAGGGGGAGTCATGTTTGGGCCGCTGCGGCTGCAGGGACGTTAGTGGGAGCACGCAGGGAGGTTTCAGGTCAGTTCCCGCAGCTGCCCACGCACGAGCAGCTCCTGCCCCGGCCTGTCTGCCCCAGGAGCTGGGCATGGGCAGCGTGGGCATGAGGGAGCAGGGGCCGTGCACGGTGCTGGAGGTGAAACCCACCGATGGACAGGCTGATCTCCAGGACCTCCCCAAGTGCCTCCCTGCCTGGACTACAGCAAAAGACTGTTTCAGACCGTGCCCGGCCGCTGTGCTGCTGGCACGCTCGCTTGCCAACCCGAGATTAACACGGCAGCCTGTCATTTCATAAACATCCTTACTTGCAAAACAAGAGGCCTTTTTACAGCAGATGTGGCCTTATCGGAGAGGCACAGTGCTGCTGTGGCCCCACGCATCCAGCCCAGCACCCGGGCTGTGGCTCTGCAGCTGCATGGGGGCTCTGGGTGAGCTCGGGATTTGTCCTTTAGACATGGGGCAGGATCAGTGAAACGGCTGGGCTGGGCAGGAGAAGGCAGCATCCCCTCTGCTCTCCGCTGTTGGTAGGACACACCATCGAGGAAGATGCACGGGTGGTTTGTGGGGAAGCAGCCCAATTCCCTGCTCTGCCAGGGGCTTTGTATGTACCCACCTCTAATCGTTAGCCATTATTCTCTAACTGGTAATGAATTATTAGAACAAATGGCACTGGAGACTAATGCATGGGATGCTGTTATTTTTAGAAATTATGTCTGTCACAGCGGCATCACTTCCTAAAGGGACGCGCGTGACAGAGTGTAACCAGCAAACTGGCCTGACCAGCAAATAACCCCTTGCACGGTTTCCATATTGCCTTTTTAAACAGGAAGGGAACATGATACAAACGCTATGCGAATTATGATCTGAAAAGCTTTCCTGGCAGGTTGTCACATGAGTTGTTAGTGTCATTCTCTGACATGCACACTCAAAGCCCCTCTGTACCACGACTTAACCCTCTCTCCGCCTGGGAGGGCTGCCAGAAGAAGCTTTTCTTCCCCAACTCTCGGGTCAGCCCTTTTCTCGGGTATGCCCGAGACATAATGTCATGCCAGCACCTGAGTTAGGGGTCCCCAGCTTCCCCAGAGGCCGAATTTTGGGTGCAGTTGTAGGGCTGGTGAGCTGGGTCAGGCAGGGAGACGGGATTCCCGCTGCAGCTGCCCCCTCACCCCAGGGCTGCCAGGCTGGGAAGTGGCTGAATAACCCCTCCTGCACACCATCCACTCTCCCCCTGCACACTGGGCCATCCTCGCCCCCCAAAAGCATCTCTGGCTGAGGTGGGGTGCGTGTGGGGGCCCGCTCGACCTGGCGGGTCCCTGCCTACGCGTGTGCTCATCTCCTTCTGGGCTGCCTTGGCTGCGGCTTCGCGCAGAGCCCAGCTGCGCTCTGGCCGGGGAACATCCGCTGTGGAAACCTGGGAGGAGCTGACAATCCCCAAAGATTGGCTGCACAGCCGGCCAAGCAAGAGCTCCTGGCTCCCGGCCTAATTCGT
>NW_010273083.1:4945-5270 GCF_000690775.1 Eurypyga helias | reverse complement strand
CCCGCGCTGCCCCCCGGGGCTCGGCAGGGGCTGGGAGCAGTCCTGATGCTGCCCCGGGCACGCGGCAGCTGTCCGGCTCCCCGACTCGGAGACGCATCCCCCAGCCCCTCCTCTCCTGGGGGGCACAGGGAACCTGCCCCACCACCAAGGGGTGGGACCGACTCATGGCAAATTCCCACCGGCGACACAGTGCCCGCAAAGGTCCCTGCTGGCTTGCGCCCCGTGGAGGGGCAAATATCACTCCTTTGGCACTTGGCCCGGTCCCAGGCTGCTTCTTCCCCTGGGGGTTTGATCTTCATCTGCCCATGGGTGATTTTCTGGGAGG
>NW_010273083.1:3553-4878 GCF_000690775.1 Eurypyga helias | reverse complement strand
GCAGTCGGACAGGGCTGCGGCTGCCTCCTCCCTGTCCCCGGGCGCAGGTGGGATCCCAGGGCATGGCACCTTCCCTGCCCTCCCTGCCAGGTTGGCAGGGTTTGGGGCAGGAGAGAGGAAGGCTGGGTCCTGCTCACTACATCCCATGGTGGGGGGCATTAGGAATGGCCACCCCTGAGCCGTCCTGCCTGCGATGCTCTGCAGTGCTGCACCCCTTGGCACGGCTGCCGGAGCTGCCCCGCGCAGTGGGGGGGACACCACCTCAGCCCCTCACATGCTGGCTCCAGCAGAGATGTCCCCAGGCTGTGCCAGGCTCCAGAGCCCCTCTGCCCTGCAGTTCCTTGCTGGGCTTTCACCTCCCCCAGAAGCAGGGCAGCTCTCTCGGCCCCCCAGGACCGGCACTGTGGGGACTCAGGACCACAGAGCTCCCTACCAACACCCTGGTGCACAGTCCCAGCACCAGCACTTCCAGGTGGGTCTTCCCCTCGTCCCATGCACACACCTGCATTTAACATCTCAGACTAGGGCAAGCACCATATATTCATTTCAAATCCTCCATCTGAAGGTCCATCCCCATCTTTTGGAGTCCTTGCCTACATCCTGCAATGCCCCTTTAGTGCCACCAAGCAACTTTAAACTCAGTTTAAAATGAGCCCAGACACAAACACCCTCCTTCCCCCCAGCTCATGCATTTGGAAGGAGATTGCACCAAAGCTTCACAATAATCAATATAAAAATTGCCCCATTAGGCAGAGTTACAGCCCTCTTCTCTCCAGTGTATACAGCTGGATTAAAAATGCCTGGCACATGGTTAGCACTCGCAGCATTGAAATAAAATGGCATAAAATGAGTGCAGACCTCCTCAGGTTTCAGGAGAAGCAGGGTGAACCGTGCGGGGGAGCGAGCGGGGCCAGGGCCGGCACCTGCAATAACATCTTCGGTGTCACTGCGGGAGCGGAAAAGGAAATGAGCAGTCAAGGAGCTGGGCGCAGCACGGTGGTGGCTGGGCTGTGGCTGCTGCCTCACCACCCCTCGCCGAAGCCAAAGCCGCCCCCCGAGCAGCACTGTGCTGCTGGCCCCCCAGGGCGGCTGCACTGTGCCCATGGGCAGTGTGGTCCCCAGGGCAGCCCGCAGTGCCCGTAGCACTGGGAAGAGTGACCCGAATGTGTGGCTGCCGTGGCGGAGATAAGGAGAGGCAGCCTCTCTGCCACTCTCTCTCCAGCCTTTGGTGTCCAGGTCTGAGAAAGAAGAAATCTCCATGGCAGGTGCTTTTGGATCCTGGGGAATAAGCGGCTTTGCTGAAATGCAGAAACGTTGATGGTGGG
>NW_010273083.1:560-3523 GCF_000690775.1 Eurypyga helias | reverse complement strand
AAATGCAGAAACGTTGATGGTGGGTGTGGGGGCTGTGGGAGGATGCACCCAAAGGCATCGTCCCACCAAGGGCTTTGCCACATGCTGACACTGCAGGGAGATGCTGGGATGAGCTTGGCTGGACCCTGCAGAGCACAGGCTGCACAGGAAGCCCCGACCCCACAAGACTGGGGTCCCTCCCTCCATAAAAAGCCAAGCTAACTACTTCAGGGTGACTCAGGACTGCTGTCCGCCTTGCAGGAGCAGTGTCAGGGCTGCTCTAGGTCTGCACCAGGGTCAGGGGGGAGAGCTGATGCCTGGATGTGGTGCGCAGCCCTCCCCATCGGAGCGCTGCCACCTCGGTGCAGGCGGGCATTGCGCTTGGCCTTTTAAGATCAGAAAGGTTTTTGAACTGACGTGAGCTCTGGTACGCAGAGGAGAGCGTACAGCAGGGTAATTAAAGTGTAACAGCGAGGCTGGGTTTGCCTTTAATGGTTTGCAGCTGCAAATATTTTTCTGTCTTCTCGAGCCTACTTGTAAGCTGTCTGGCTGTATTTCTCATCCTGGCCAATTAGATTCCCATGTGTGCTGCAGGAGTGAAAATATAGAAAGTGAATAATCCTCCAATTCTGCTCCTCGTTGCAGAGGCCTTTGAACCTCTGGCTGCCGTGGCTCCCTCCCACCCCAGCCCCATCACCGCCCCGGCCAGACCCTCCGCACCCGCCTCGGCTCCCCTCTCCGCACCCGGTCTTCACCTCTGCAAAGCTGCCTGGGCATCACCGTGATTCATCTTTGAGCCTTTCTGATCAAAGCTGGGTACCTTCTTGTGGTATTTTTCCCCCCATTTTGCTGATTTTTACAGCCATTTTCCCTTTTGGATGCTGGTTTTGTGCCAGAAGTTCCACTCTAAAATCAAAAGGGGCAGTCCATTAATACGAGGCAGCTGTAACAAGTACACTATTGTGTTGTCTCTTCCAAGGTACCCAGGATTTTTAATAAACTGTGGGGCGTGGGGAGCTGGGTGCCTCCAAGAAGGGGGAGGCAAGGGGGGTGGAGAGAGATCTGGCAGAAACCGCCGTGCCATAAAACACAGCCCGGCAGCACGGGGCCTTCGGCACGCTCGGCACTGCGTGGCGGTGGGAGCGGTGCAGGAGGCACTCGGCAGCCTCCCAGCTCCCTTCCAGCTCCGGGATCAGGTATCGGTCGGGAAACGCCGCTCGCTTTGATCCCTGAGGGCTGACGAGGCTCTTTGCCAGGACCCATGCGGTGCAAACAGGCTCATCGCCCCGGCTGCCCTGTGCTGGGCTACCCGAGTGGCTCGCTCCAGGGATGGGAGCTGCAGGTCCTGGGGGAAAGTGGGGGAGCCAGGCAGAATCAGAGGCATGGAAGAAGCTTGGGCTGCTCCCCAAACGTGGGACACACAGGGTAGGTGGCCACAGTGCCTTTACTGCTAGCCATCCTGGTGCAGGGAGGGCTGCTCGGGCGTTGCAGGGACCCCCTTCCCCAGGGGATCGGGGCTGGCTTGTCTCTGTGCCGCAGCGCTGGCTCTCCAGCCCCACAGTGCTGGCAGCATCACCGCGCTGCTGGCACAGCTCTGCCCTCGCCTTGGCTGCCGGGCTGCAACCTGTCAGCACCGCTTGCCCGGGAAATGCCAGGCACACGGCTGGGCTTGGCCGGGTTTGACCCAGCGGCATTTGCAGCTGTGCCGTTCCCCAGCCCCGGGGGCTGTGTCCCTGACAGAGCAGCCCCCTTCCAGCAGTATGCTCCTCTGCCCAGCCTGGGGGATGGCCTGCTGGCCTGGCTGACGGGGTCAAGGGCACCCGTGCACCAGCTGGAAAGCTGGTAGGGAGCTCTGGTAAGTGCAATGGGGTGTAAACCTGAAACACCCACAGCCATGGAGAGCTCAGACCCTGGTTCCCAGTCGGGTTTGGGTCTTTCTGGGGAATGTCAGTGTTATTCCCGATTCAGACTCAGCCCAGCTGGTGAAGGTCCCCAAGGCCTTCTCTGTCTGACTCCTCATGAGGGACGTCAGCCAGCACCCAGCAGGGCCATGTGTGAAACGCCTTGCCTGGTCAGGAGCCGCACATGGTGCCCCTTGAGACCCCCAGCACCCATGGCCGAGCTGCCAGAGCAAGGAGAAGAGAGCAAACCCCAGCTGGGGCTGCCACACCGGCCACTCCAGTAGAGCACCCCCCACTGCAAACCCCCAGGGATCTCCCCTCCGCTCCCATGGGGTGCAGGGAGCACCCTACGGTGGGGCGAGCCAAGGGCAGGGAGGCAGGTTCCCGCACCGGCGTTTGGGAGCAGCAGGGCAGAGGGGCCGACCCCGTGGGCTCACCATTGCAAGTCAAGGTGAGGACGGGCTGGGAGCAGATGGGACCTGCTCTGCTCGTGAAAGAGCGTTTCTGCTATTTATGCTAAGCGGTGGGAATGCTTCTCAAGCATTTCGGATGGCTCTGTAATGAGGCCGGCCTAAATATGCCAGCATTGTTTGTGCCGGACAATTAAAAACTCCCCCTTGCCACATTAACGGTGTCTCTGGTGGCGGAAGGGCCCGGGAAGGCGCGGGCGAGGGCAGCCCACAAAGCCCGCCTTTTGTTTCCTGCTCCTTTGAACCCTCTCAAAGCCCCCGTTTCAAGGGGTGGCTTTTGTTTTCTTTTCAGCGGGCCTGAACCCAGAGCCGCCTGTTGTTTAGCAACACAGAAATGTGACCTTAATTGACTCTGCTCTCGGGTGCACTGTGTAAATCACTTCTGGCACCCGGGGGGAGTGCGTGACGTGCCCCCCCCGCTTCCCGTGTACCGGGGGAGCATCCTCCCTCCAGCCGCTCATGGTGCCCGGCGGAGGGGGACTCATGCTCTGTGCACCCCCTCATCCCGGGCTGGCAGGGAAGCGGGATGGGAAACAGGGCTGGGAATACTCTTGTCCTCGTGGCAGAGGGTTTCCCGTTTCCACGGGAGAGCTGGGAAAACTGTCTCCCTCTG
>NW_010273083.1:0-211 GCF_000690775.1 Eurypyga helias | reverse complement strand
CCGCCACCCCCCTCACTCCTTTCAATGGGGGAAAATTTGCAGACAAATCCCTGCCAGCGGGATGTTGGAGCTCTCCTGCGTGGTGGGATAAAGATACCTGTCACCTCCGCCCGGCCCCGCCGCCGGCTCACGCTGGGAGCGCGGTTCAAGGAGCACCATGCTGATACCCTTATTTGATTACGCCTCTTCATGCCTTCCTCTGTGCGGGAAG
>NW_010273082.1:0-4150 GCF_000690775.1 Eurypyga helias | reverse complement strand
GGGCTCTACCCCGGCACCTCCTTCGGCCCGAGGGTGCGGACACCCTGCCAACCCCCGGGGCGGGGCGGGGAGCGCCTCCTCGGCAGCCCCACGGGCTTCTGGGGTCTGTGAACGTGGGAGACAGCAAACGGGGAAGTACGGGAGGATGTAGGTTGTTCCGTGCCCGCCATGGGATGAAGGGGTAACACAGATCCAAGGCTAGATCGCAGACTCTTAAGCGCTCTTGGATGCTGAATCCCAGGCACGCGGGTTAGGTCCAGATAAAACCATGGACCGGTTTGCACTCGTTGAACAGTCTGGGAAATCTCTGAGGATGAGTAGTTCCAGTTGGTGTAATTGGTGCAAACCCCAGTGGAGCTTCGCAGTGAGGTCGCCATGCCGAATGCTGGAACTAGGCTGATCCTGAAGGTAAGCCGTGTCCCTCGGCCCCTCTTCCCCATCTCCCCCAGGAGAGGAACAGCATTTCCCAGCCTCCTGGGTGCTGTCAGGCTAAATATCCAACAAGGTTACGAGCTGCTTGGGTCCTTCTGAAATGGACAAGTATCTTGTGTAAGCAGTGTTGACATTCAGTGTGTGGGGATGAAGTCGGGCACCGGTTTGTACCCTGCCCGTTCACAGCTTAATTTTGCTTCTGTTAACACTGTGACCTGTGAGCCAGCAGGAGCTTAGTGCAAATTTCCTAACTTGTTGCAAACTGGGCAGGGATAATATTTAATCATAATGTTTCTTGTCCACTTCATTTTTGCTCTTTTACCCAAAAAGGATTGTCATCCGCTTTTACCCACTGGAGCCTTGGCAGATCGGCAAGAACAGAACGGTCATGACCTTCCTGTGATCCCTTGAGTGGCCAGTTGGAACAAAGCAATGATGAAGACAACCCAGAGATCACCAGCTCCATCTATCTACTTGCTTCCTCTTATGATCAAATCTGTGTAGCTCTGCACCTTCACCTGTATGATTCACTTCTGGATTTTCACGTCTTGTTTGGCACAGCTGTGGGGCATTCAGCTGTGGGGCATTCAGCTGTACTGATTTTACTGAAATACTTCAAGGTCTTTGTCTCAAGCCTGTCTTATAGCCCAAAGACTTTCCTGGTGCCTGTGGCTAAGCCACTGCAGTCTGCTGATAGCCATATGTGGGCTTAGAAAAAGCTCTCTTATAGCAGCAAAAAGTTTAATTCCAGAACATATTTGGCTTTATTGAGGACCAGAAAGGTTCTTGGGTTCATTCAGATTTCCTTTTTTCAAATCAGAAGGATCTTTCTGTTTCTGTGTGGTAGCAGAAGGGTCCAGGCTGGCTAAGAAGGCCTGTGAGTCAAATTCTTCTGTTTTTCAGGCTTCCCAAAAGCCCTTTCTGGAAAGGGATGTGATTATTGAAAGGGAAGTTTATGCGTCTGTGTAACTGCTGACCTAAGGCTCATGTCAGATCTTGTGCTCTGTGCTCTACCATTGCCACCCCCAGTGGCTGCTCCTACAAAGTTTCATTTGCCGGCAAGATTTTCACGTCTGGATGTTTGTGCGCTGATGAAGGAGTTGCTTTTGAAGAATCGCACCATGCCACAGGAAGATACTGTGAAGGTTCTGCTCCTGCTAGCTTTAAGTGTGGTCATTCACCCAGTTGTTCAAAATACTTTCCCTCACCCTGCTGCTACAGGGAGTTTTGAGATGATACAGCACCTCACTGTGTTCTGTGGATGGTGTTCTCAGCTCACTGTCCCTGCAGGGAAGTGTTTTGGGTTTTTAGGACCTATATGCTCCCTTACTTTATAACTGGAACACACATGGATTTTGATTAAAACAAAAGCATGATACTTTTTATGTATGATGTTATCTCTGCCTATCTCTGCCTTCCACTGGTAATGAAAACATTTAGCATTTTCCTTTCCACTTTGTGATTTGGTCCGTTGCAGATGCCCTTGGGACGGGTGCTTCTGCACACTCCTTTGTCATTCTGATTTTGTTTAAGACTGGAGGTCTTAAGATAGTTGAAATTATTCCTTCTAATTAGCATTTGAAGCTGATTGTTCCCTGTGCAGCATAAACATCATCTACGTTTGCAAAATCTGCCAGGACTATAATACCAAACACAAATGTCTCTATCAGGCTAGGGGGCTACACCTTATCTGGTTAATAAAATGTACTGAAGGCTTTTTTGGTGTCAGTTTATTGGCTTACAATGTTGGGTTTTAACTTTCGGTGCTTGGAGTCGGTTATCATGGCTGCCCAGCTCCCTGCACTTCCTTAGGAGGTCTTTTCAACTGAAAGTTTTTGAAACTCGGGTAACAAACAGGTAGGTTTACTGAGCCTGAGACACAAGCGTAACTCAGGAGTATTCTGGTGCAGGGAAGAGGGTGGGCAGCCCTGACTTTGCAAAAGGTTGAAAAACTGGCTTTGAATACCCTGAAATGCAGAAAATAACATCAATTCTGATCTGCAGACGCCTCATTTCCTGAAGGTCTCATGTTGAAGGAACAAGCCCAAGTGCTTGCCAAAGCCTTTGTCTCCTTTAAAGAAACCCTGCTCTGCCCTGTACCCCAGATCTCCTTTCTCATGCTGTGGTGGCCACTGCTAGGCAGTGCCACAGGTTCTGTGCCTTCCTCCTGCCCTTGGCTGCTCCCTGTGTGGGCTATTGCCTGGGAGCAACTTCCCCAACATAGCAGAGGTGAGCAGGAAGAGATGAAGAAGGAGAGGGATAGCTTACAAAAGAGCATGTCATGCAAAGATGTCTGAATAAAATAGGTCCTCGGTGTGACTTTCTTAACCGTTTCCATGTTGTGTCAGTGTTCTGGCATTCCCCGACAAAATATCCCAGAATAATGCAAAATCATGGCAAAAGTGCTGGGTCAAGGACCATCTTGACAATGTTATGGTTCACAGACTTTGAGCTTTTTTTATAAGAGCAGTTAAAGTATTAATCAAAGCATCATTTGGTTATGATTTGGTTGTGCCTTGGTCTGAGGCAATCGATCCGTTGTGGTGCAGGGATCTGTCAGCACACAGTATCCTGAGAGTCCCATGAGCTTGCAGCTGGCTGGTTTCCTTCATAAACCGCTGCTGAATACACTTCTTCTGTTCATACTGATCTGAGGAGATGGCCTGTTTTTCCTCCACGGAGCTAATGTTAGAGTAGGTTCGTGCAATGTGTTAGGGCTCAAGGATACCCTGCAAAGGGGTTATGCAGGCCCCTGAAACCCACCCTATAGTATGTACACATGAACCAACAGAAGCAGGAAACGTTTTCTCACACCTCCGTTGCTTAGGTTTCCTAGCAGGAGAAAATCAGATACACTGCCGGTCCCTTTCCCTTGAACGCTATGTGCAGATTGTCCCTCTTCCATGTTCCCTCAGCCTGCCTGGCATTGGGATTTAGTATCTCCTAGCTATGGTAGATCTTTTTACTGTTGTACTGACTGTGACTTCCCGGGGTTAACCTCCCAAGGTTAACAAATATTTCTGCCCCCAGAAATGGCCTCTGTTGTTTGAGAACTCTGTACAGGCCTATTTGCAAATGCAAAGGTAACGTCATGATTTTGAACACTGTGTAACCATTTCTTCGCTTCAGAACTTTGAAGCGAGGGCAATCTTCCTGTGTATTTACGCAAGAGAGGAGCAGTGAGGCCCGGAGCGTGAAGGGCATTGCTGACAGAAGAGCATTACAAAATCACAATACAGAAGCCTTGGAAGTTATTCTCCAAGCACAAGTGTGATTCTGCTGTTCACGGCAACCCTGTTGTTAGTTTGTTGTGACGGAAAGGTGGGCGTTATTTTCATCCACAGATGGGATCCTGGAGTTCAGACATTCAGGATGAAGAGGATTCCTCCTCACAGTGCTAAATGCTGACTCAGTGAAATGCTTGAGCACAAGCTTAACTTCATCAGTAGGACGTGACCTGTTGTAGTAAGAGGTGGCCTTAAACCTGTGGTTTTATCCCACAGATGGAGCAAGGCCCGAGCGTGCCCTTATCAGTGTCTGCTCAGAGGATGCCCTGGCTCAGCCCCTGCACCAGGAGGGCTTGCGTAGGGCTGCTGATGGCACACCTTCTCCTCACGGCTCGCTGCAATATGATCCTTACACCCACAGACAATTATTTCCACGAGGAGCTGCTGCAGTTAGTTTGCTTTGGGTCGCTGCCTCACATCGTCCTGCCGCC
>NW_010273081.1:0-11813 GCF_000690775.1 Eurypyga helias | reverse complement strand
TTCTATGATTCTATGATTCATTAATCCAGCTCTTTATGTCACTGAGCTAAACATATCATTTGACATTGCACCAATGCTGGTCTAGTTTACATGGCTCATGTGTGCTAATAACGGTGTTTGGTGTCTCCTGCTCTCCTAATTATGGACTCAAGTTGTACAAATCCAAAAATGCTGCTCCACTTTTCTGACAGACTTTTTTCTAGCCTGCAGTATCGACAAGAGATGAATGCTTGTATGATTTTGCATAATACTCTAAGATCTTTTTTCCTCTCTGATTCCTGCATCATTATGTTTGGGTTTTTGTTTTAAATACAGAATTAAAAAAAAAATAAAAAAGAAAAAGAATAAAAGGCTTTTTATCAATTAAAAAGTCAGAAATTCAGCCAAGAAGGAAACCAAAACTCTCCACAGCAAAACCTCTCAAGATGCCTCTGGCTTTACAAAGAAAACAACTACAAAGAAATCATTGTTAACTAATAAAAAGCTCTAATGATGAGGAAAGATAAGAAGCTCTGATAGCATGCTAACGAATGTGGTATTTGTGTAGATCAGAGAGTATGCAACAGTTTAGGTTGACAACTAACTCAGAAGGCTCCTTGGGAGAAGCTAGCAAACCTGAGTCAGCATCACAGCCCCAAAGGGAGAGAGTTACAAATTCCAAGGGAACAAGGGCACTCATGTCAGTGCTGAAAAAGCTGTAGTAGAATTTGAGATAATATAAAATAATTATTGTAAGCAATAGGAAACTGAAGTAGTTGACAAATGAAACTTAATGCCAGAACAACCAGGCATCAGTATCAAAATTCTTAATTAAAAAAACCAAAACCAACCCACAACAAAAACACTCAATTACACACCCACCCCCAGAATACTGGCATAACACTGTACATAGAATATACAACAAACACTGCACTTCTGATGTTCTAGCAATTCAATATTAAAAAAAAAAAACAACACACAGTAACAGAAAGAGTTAAACTAAATATATATGTAGTGGATAGGAGCAAGAAATAGTCTCAGGATAGAACAGACTGGAATGTTCACAAATCATTGTTTATATATACAGGATTTTAAACCTGCCTACTCTTATGATCATTTAAGTCCAATTTTCATGAACTGAAAAAAACCATCATATGGGTGCTGGGGGCCTAATTCACTGAAAATCAGTGATTTATACCCAAGTCTTTTAGACTCCTTTCGAAAGCTCAGTTGGAGATCTGCCAGACTTGTTCTAAAACACAAGACCAATGATACTAGCAGATGGTATCTTTAGTTTATAGGATTTACAATGGAAAAAACCTGAAAGGTACTTAATACTGCTGCAATAAAGATAGGTAAAATCAAAATCAAAAAAGGGATTTTTTTTATGAGCATATATTGAAAACATTTTTTCCCTACCACACACATATATTTGAAAGCATCTGACATGAATTTTAACTTTTTGAAAGAAAATTATCAAGTATGTCCATGACATCATGGATATCCTTGATACTGCTAAAATTTCAAAGCCTTATTTGAAAGCAGTTTTCTTTTAATACCAATTTAAGCTTCAAATACCAGATTGTGCAAAACTAGGATTATTTCTGCCAGTACTTAAAATGTTGTTATCCCACGCCTCAGTCTCATGCCCAACTAGGCAATTTTTTGTAATACTGTATCACGAAACTTGTAGTTGAATTTACATGAAAAAGCAAAGTGAAAAATTGTGTCATTTTGTTACACAGCAGGAAAAAAAGCAAGTTGAAAAGTAAACAATAAGCTCTGGCACTGGGCAGCACAACTGCTAAGATTTGAGTTTACTATTTGGTAACAGGACAGCTAAAAGGAAAAAAAAAACCCACACTTTTTTTACCAAAGTTAGGACATTAGGACATTACTCATTGCCATCCAAGAAGACATAATTATTTTAATATGTATATGCCATATTACAGATATGGCATAATCTGTAATATTAATATAGGACACAGATTTAATTACTTTATCAGAGCAGCTAATGCACTTATTTTGGAAGAAATCTTGAAAAGCATCAAATAAAACAGTTACCCAGTGAAGCGTTTTGTTTCACATACCTTGTTTGCGTACATCCTCTACAGCAGCAACCAATTCCTCCTTGAGATCCTGGCTCTCTTTAGCAATTTGATCTCCTTTTTCTAAAAAGTTTTGAGTGGCCTGCTCCACTGAAGCAGCCAACACATGAGCTTTCTTAGAGCGTCCTTTCTTTTTGCCTGATGGTCCTTTATTGCTTGTGTTAACAAGCGTTGTTACCTTTGGGAAAGAAAAACAAGATTTTGTAAGTCTGAACAATCCTTCAACTAGTATTAGCACAATGGATGGCCACCTAATTCAATGTCCCCACTACTTTCTTTACCACTGAAATGATGTAATGGTCACATGTACTGAATAAATAAAACTTAAAGTTTGAAATCCAAAGCATGTCAGCACATGTCTCAGAAATGTGTTTTCTTTTAACCTGTATTTAGTCTGCACTAAGCAAATCATAGTCAAGCAGTGAAGAAGAAAGAGATAAGAAATAGATATGGAAGGGTATTGGTGCTAAATGATCATTTTTTGACACTGTTTTTCATTTAGAAAAAATGAATAATCCTATAAAATGAAAACCTAACACACAAGGGTCAGAGAGCACTCAAAAAGCAATGGTCCCTTGGGACAAGTACTGTCAGTTCCAATCAGGCGGTGACAAAAACATTGTGGCTGTTTTCCAGACATTAAGGAAAGAGTAGCTCCCAGTATTATACAGCTGAAAAAGTATTCCATTTAATATTGCTCCAGTACATTTATAAAATATTGGTATAAGACAATAACAGACAGTGAAATGATCCCACTTTCTGCCCAGTATTTATAAAGAAAGAAAATCTGTTTCCATGTTTGTAGGATTTCCTAAAGGAATTTCTTATTGACCTGTCGATAAACCAATTAGAAACTTCAACCACAAAGCTTAACAATACAGCACAGCGTATACCACAGCTTTTTAATGGACCAAAAAAAAAAATCTTACATCACTCCACTAATAAAAGGCTACCATTCTGTAAAACAGGAGTACTGAACTGAATATTGTCAGGTGTTAAATGTGTGAGGGGGGAAAAAAAAAAGCAATGGATCCATAACACTCAAGGATGCAATTCACTAACTAGAATACACACAAGGGCAGTTGAAGTGATATATTGTGATAACCCAGAAATTCACTGTACAAAAATAAAAACCCTTGCAGTAAAGACAGTGCACTACGAAGGAAAAGATTTCAAAGAGAAATACAGAAATTCACTGTCATCCCAACCTTATTACAAGAAGTGTGACAAGGTGTTTAGTACAGTTGTGAGCAAAGAGCCTTTTGTCATGGTCTTTGTGCTACATTTTTTTGTCTTTGAGCTAATTTCCTTTTTTCCTTTTTAAATCACACCTAAATAGCATAGACAATGGGGGAGGGAAAAAAAAAATTGATGCATGGATATATTGGGGGGGGGTGGGGGTGGGAAATGTATTCCAGAGACTTCTTCCAGGATGGAGACTGCCTGACTACAGGAAGGTAATAGTCTTCCATCATCTGAGCTTTTTTCCACTATTTATATTTATAAATATTTTCTTTATTAGTTTTCCCTTTACATTATTCTTCATAAAATTTCTTCAAGATCCTTCTGTGGTTGATCACTGTCTATGTAAAGATTTCAGAATACCATACATAAGGAAACTAGGCTACCTCTGTAACCTAGGTTTTGAAAATTGAATGGATTTGTGCAGCACATCATAAGAATGACTAAGAAAAGCTTTCACATACAACAGACATTAAAATTGCTTAAACATATGCTGAAATTCATATAGGAAACCCAAAGTTGAAGAGTCAGAACTTGATCTGAATTATTTGGAATTCTTGAACAAACTAGAACTGGACTGCCAGAATAGTTCAGATATAGAGAAGTAAGATATTTTCCTTCTCTATACTGATATTTACTTAGATATTTAAGTAAATATCAGTATAGAGAAGGAAAATATCTAAGAAAAGAAAAGGTGGTCAATAAGTTACGTCAAATCAGATTACTTCATAGATCTCTATTAGGTAGGTGCAGGGATCATTAGCTAAAAACTAATGCTCAAAACAGCATAAACACACGGAAGTTGTAGCTGGCAGAACAACTGCTGAAGTCCTGTGAAGACATAGAAATTAGTTGGTTTGCACACTTTTGGGGCCTCAAAATTTTAGTTTCCCATTAAAAACATGAAAATCACTATTATTGGACTGTAAATCTGCACGTCTGCTCTAGGATGTCAACAGCTCAGACTTAATTATAATCATAAAATCATACAAGGTGTGCAAGCTAGAGAGCACAAGTTTACAAATGGTGCTAGAGATAGTTTGCCAATGAATTTCAATGATTTATAAATTTGGAAGCAAAGGCTTACAAATTTTAAACAATCGCAATCTACAAACATAAGATACACGAACAGAAACATCTTACTACTATCTAAACAATCCTGAGTCTAACTGGATTCTCAGATCAGTTTTCCATATATTTAAACTCCACTGAATACAATAATAATAAGTGAATGAATACCCCTTATAACTAAGTTGGTTACTATTCTGGAAATTCAGCTATTTTTAATTGAATTCTGCAATCTGAGATTAGTACAATAATTAGGCCATATTGGGGATGCTCTTTCCATCTGAAAATATTCATAGGATTATATGAATACCTAGTATCCTGCATTTTCATTTCTAAATATTTACAACATTTCAAAACAAATGGAGACAGTGTAGTCCCTGATTTTCTTGACAGAACCCATTTCAATAATTAAATTGACAGGTGACCAGACAATTTTCTTTCTCTCTTACACTCTAGGTTAGACAACACCAGCAGGAACAGTTAGATTTTTCACATCACTACTTAATCAACTTAAATATTTGGAACTTTGATAGACTTAAAATGTTTTTCCACAAAAACAAATTTCTTAGGGTAGGGGGGAAAAATCCCACCCCTCCCCACAAAAAAAAAAAAACACCACCCACAACAAAACTACTCTAAAGTTTGGCACAGAATAATGAAAAGGTATTTTTCTCAAAAGAAACTACAAAGAAAAAGAAGAGCAATATAATCTTCAATGTCCACCACTGGAACATCGTAATATCTCTAGATGTAACATTATCTGTGGATGAGGACAGCAGAGAGACAGCATCTATTCTAGTCCCAGCACTATCACTCAAGTCTCTGACCTTCTACACAAGATGTCACCTATCCATGATTAAATTTCATTTGTCTATTCCAGGAGCTTCAGTCTGCTTGGAAATTATGCAATATAACATCCACTTAAATGAACTTAAAGAAAACTAATTATTTTGCTGGATCAAACTAATTCTATCAGGATTATATTATTAATTCATTTCAGAGACAGCCTGAAATACTGGAGGTTAGTTTCCTTAAGGAAAAAAGAACACACACACTACATTCAGATTTAGTTTAGCATATGCATCTTTCATCTACTTTTAACAAAAGTGTAAACTGAAATATCTGCCGCCTGTAATAATTTGCACATGTAAATATGTGACTCAAAAAAACCTCCACATTATGCATTCATCAATCACTGCAAGTAGAGGAGTAAAGACAAACAGAATGATGCAGCTCAACGTAGACTATTCCCAATGTATAGTTTCAAAAACTAGTTGGCATATCAAAAGCAGATCAGGCAAACTTAAGACAATAGCAAAAAGTCTAAAAACTTCTACAAGTTTTTAAAAGTACAACTTCTGAGTGAATGAGAAAGTCTCATGACACTGAAGTGACATATACAGTAGAGAAAGCTTTGAGACCATACACAAGGAGTCTTCCCAAAATGTAAATATTTTCCAAAGAACATGACGAAATTTCCTAGTCTTGTATTATGAGCTAGAAATCCCTACAATAATTGTTCCTGCTATACCTAGAATGCTGAGCAACTTATTTGATGAACATTCATGGTCATCTTTTTTAGGCATTGAGTCAGAGAAAACCGTCATGGACTTACTCTACTATTGAAAGGATTTTATAGCGAGTATGTATTTTCTTTCTCTGCATTTATTTTTAGATTACTTGCTCTCCATATCAGGGAGAGAGATGACCTGGTACAAGCAATGGGGTGCACTCTCATCAGGTTGCAGATGGCAGACTGGGAGGATCAGGCAATGTGCTTCAAGGCAGGGCTGCCTCTCAGAGGAACCTGATAAAAGTCAACAAGGGCAAGTGCAAAGTCCTGCAACTGTAAAGGGGGAACCCCTGGCAATAAGACAGGGAAGGGACTGACTGCCTGGGGACCTGTGGGACCTTCACAGACAGCAAGAGGTCAGCAGTGTGCCCTGGAACACTTTAAATATAAGGTCCAGTTTTAGCATCTCCAAGACAAAAAAGACAGGCACAAGTTGAAACAAGAGAGCTTCAGACCGGATACAAGAAAAACTCATGCAATGATTTGTGCAAGTACCATGTTTTTCATTTATAACGCAGATTTTATTCAAGGTCCCCTAAAACATTCTGTAAATTTTAATATGATGGCGTAATAAGAAGAGAAAAGGAAAGTAGAAGCTTGGACACTCCTGATGCAAAGGAGATCTCCCACTTCCCAGGGAAGTACTGTAATCGGTGAACTGGACACTGACTGGAATGGTGAGGCTTTCTTCTCTCTAAATGAAGCTGAACCATCACAGAGTAACAGGCACAAGATTCATATGACCAAAAGACAACAAGCAAGGAAGGGAATTGTACTCTAATCTGGGGTTGGGAAAGGGCAATTCCGGATTCCAGCCTTCATATTAACAGGTTTTGTTTTGCATAATACACAGCCATTACAGGAACAAATCACTCAAAAACTGGAATGGTTCAATTTTGCGCACCTTGTGGCAGCTTCTTTTAAATTACATTAAATTACCAGACTGACATGCTATGAAAGCAGTCTCTTCCAAAATTAGAAGTACCATTTAGAAAAGTCAGCCACACTGGGGAAGGAAGACTACTTATACCAGTAACAGAAAACCTCATGGCATATTAGTTTTTTTCCCTGGCATATTAGCTATTTTCCCCTTTTAAAAAAGCCATATGTCAACCTACAACTTAATACAAATTGCATGATAAAAAGAAAAAAAATAATAGCTTGAGTTTTTCAGAAGTGTCTACCAAGAATATCTTAACTGTATTCACGTTTAAAAAAATTTAAAAAAGAAAGGAAAAAGACAAGAATATAACTCAGTTTTCTGGCAGGGCTTTAAAGCTAACTATTTTATTTTAAATACCTTATCCCACCTATGCTGGTACAAAGTAAAGAATGTCTCTATCAGCTTCTGTTTCTAATTAATGCAGACCTCACCCAAAATATTGTAAAATTATCAAATATATCACTCAGTAATTACCATAAGCTTATTTGGCAACCCTATAATGATCCCGACTTTGTGATCACACCAGGGAACCTTGCTCTCTTATTTTATTCAAGAAACTTCACACAGTTCTAGCACAGATCTCTGCTGGAAAAACAGAACTTCACTAATTAATAGTTCAGTCCCATCCCGAATTAAGTCTTCCTTACACAGCTCCAGCAGCACAAAAGAAAGGTGAGGATGTCTTTGCTAAAAGCAGAAAATTCTATTGCATGGATTTCCCTATTGCAGAGGTCATGTGCGGGCAGGGATGCCAGCAGTAAAAGGGGATAGAGCTAGATCACACACTCATCAGATTAATCCCAAGTCAGCAGCTACAGCTCATAGAAAAACATTCCTGGCTCTGAATTAAATCATCTTCCCTACAGATTTCTGAAATGCATTAATACTTTCCCCCTTCACTTTCCTCAAAAGCTGCTTGAATTGCATTAGTTACTCAAGATTTTCCATAATCACATTACAAAATACATTTATATTGACAGTTTTTGAGGAAAATATCGATAAACTTTTTTTTAATTATACTATTAATCCTCGTGTCTTGTCACTGATCACTCGCATAGGGCTGATGACTTGTTAATATTTTTTCAGTACACACTGGGTGGTGAGAGGATTGAGAGCAGCCCTTCTAGGGACAACTCTGGGATACTGGTGGATGAAAAACTGGACCTGAGCCAGCAGTGCGTGCCTGCAACTTAGGATGCTAACCTTACCCTGGGCTGCATCAAAAGTGCAGCCAGCAGGGCAAGTGAGGGGATAGTTCCTCGCTCTTGAGACCTCACCTGCAGTACTGTGTCCAGCTCAGGGGTGCCCAGCAAAAACCAGACATGGTCCTGCTAGAACTGGTCCAGAGGATAACAATGAAGACGATCAGAGAGCTGGACCAACTCTCATACAGAGAATGGGTTAGAGAGGTTGGGTTTTTCAGCCTGGAGAAGGCTCCTGGGAGAACTTACAGCAGCTTTTCAGTACTTAAAGGTGGCTTATAAGACAGACAGAAAGAGGCTTTTTACAAGGGCATGTAATGACAGGGCAAGAGGTAATGGCTTTAAACTGAAAGAGAGCAGATTTAGATTAGATATAATGAAGAAATTCTTAACTGTGAGGGTAGTGAGACACTGTAACAGGTTGCCCAGAGAAGTTGTGGTTGCCTGTCATGCTTTAACCCCAGTCAGCAACTAAGCACCACACAGCCGCTCGCTCAACTTCCTTTTTTCCCAGTGGGATGCGGGAGACAATCAGAAGAAAAGCTAAAAAAAAACTTGTGGGTAGAAATAACAACAGCTTAAGAACTGAAAACAAATTAAATAAAATAATGATACTAATAATGCTACTAAAAATATGTAATGAAAATACTGCTACTTATAAAATAACAAATAAGAAGTAGTAATGAATAAGAGAATAAAAATAGGAAAAAAGAAAAAGAACAACCAACAAATTAAACAACCACTCACCACCTGCTAACCAATGCTCAACCAGTGCCTGAGCAGCCAGAGCGCGAGTCAGAGCCCAAGAGATCCAGTCAAGTCCCCCCATTTTTAAACTGAGCATTACATCTTTCAGCATGAAATATCCCTTTGGTCAGTTTGGTAATGACAGAGGCAGTTGGGGTTTTTCAAAGGGTGGACAGCATTTATCCATTTGCTTGTTTTTAATAAACCAAAGAAGGTAAATAAAATGTGGCTATGCAAACATGTACGTTATGAAAACTATTCACACAAATACTGGGGTTTGTCTGCAACAAGTGAAATCAATGTTAAAAGGGTTTCTCTGAAAGACCATTAATTATTTGCAAGAAATCTCACTACTGTCCCCTATGTCTCCTCCATTTTCGAGTAAATATTACTTGTTCTTCCCAGTGGTATTTCTTGAATGTGAACAGCTACAAGTTATTCCTCTCTTCTCATACACTCATACATCACCACACTGCTGGAAACACTGACTGACCCGAAAAAAAAGACAGCCCTGACATTTCAGTGTAAGGGCCGTTTTGCTTCTAGATATAAGGCTACCATTCCACTCGAAAGCACTCTTACTGCCTCACTGGTTATACTAATGGTATCCCCTTGAGCACTGTTTTTCAAAATCATCCTGTTTCCAAAGGAAGTTTGTTTCACCAAAGAAAAAAAAAATCACTACAACTGTCTGGTAAACAGAAACTTCATTTACCAAATTGTCTCAGGGTTTCTTTTTTGGTTTCCTTTGGCAGCAGGATGAAACAGACCTGTCAAAATACTTTAGGAGAGAAACAGATTGCATTATGAGTTAAAGCACTGGCATGGATGGTAGGAAGACCAGATTCAATTCCTTGCTCAGAATAGAGTAGACCTGAACACTGTGCTCATGACTTTCTTCACTTTGACCATCCAGAAACAGAGTAGGAACATGTTGGACAATTTGCTTAATACATTCCTGACTCCTCACATTTGATTTGACTCTCCGCAGTAGCTCGTTAGGTAATCCTAATCCAGCTACAAGATATTATCATACAACTACAGTAGAAAATACTTTCTACAAACTATTCACATGTAAAACAAAACAGTTACGCTGGTTATTCTCTAGTACTGCTTTAAAAAATTGGTTTTTCCCATATTGCACCAATGTTACTGTGAACATAGATGTTCTGCTGAGCACAACTGTGTCTTTAATATAAGTAATTTTTCTGATAATAATAATTCTTCAATTTTCTTTATAAACTTAAGTAATTTGCCACTGTCTTTAGCCCATAAATCATTACAGTTAGTTTTCTCCTAACGGCTTATATAATTAACTCTAGTAATTATCTCTGCACAATTAGCACCAGCTGTCTACCTAATTCATAAAACTGAGATTTCTTTTCTATATAAATATTTGAACTTTCATTGACAAATGTAACTTTCACTATCCACACCAAATTCCAGTGTTTTAACCCAGTCTTTTTCTACTCATTCCAGTTCCCTTCAGTGTTTTCAAATACCTGCCAGTTAGAATAATTAATAAATACGCAGACTATTCTTTCTAATCTATAAATTATTAGCTAGGATGTTAAAAATGCCGGTGACACATCTACCTTTTGGATGCAAAGTACATAGATAACTCAGGCAACACTGATTACAGCAAGTATATTTTCATCCAATCTATCTAGCTTGAGGACAGCTAGCTGCTCTGATTCACATTTCCACTGCCAAATACAAATGCCTGAACAAATTTGCATATTTCTATTCTGTCTACATGATGTACCTTTAGGATGTAATTTGGAGATAGCAACTCCGTTACTGTTAATTTATATTCTTCTTATCAGTGTTCACACCATGGAAAGAGGCTTATATCCTAGCCAATGTGAATTAATATTATATAAGGCATTTTAAAAGTTCTTCAGCAAGTATTAATTCTCTGTGGAATTTCCTACTTGTTAACAAAAAGAAAAAAAACACCACACCACACCCTTCATCACACTTGTTTTCTTCCTACACGTCTTCCTGACTAATTATTTTTTATACAAGAGACAGACAAACCTGCAATAAGTTTTCACTGATTCCCCCAGAACTGAAACAAAAAAAAAAAAAATCAATGCAAGTTAAGCCAATGTCAATATATTTTGCCCCTGATTTGTAACAAATTAGGAGTACAATTTTTTAAATTCTTCTTCTGTGACAAAGTTCTACTGCTAATTGGCACTAAACTACCATGATGTTATTTAAAAGGCCAACATGAACTCCCGCTTCTCTTCTAATAACTACATCATATAAGGAGTTACCTGGTAGATGGGAAAAAGAGATTATGTCAATATTCCTCACATGAAAAACAGCAGGTTTATATTCCTCAAGTTTCCTATGGATTCACTTGCTCATGCACATGGCCCAAGCTTCCCCACACCACACAGAGAACTTGCCTTGACCGTGACCCCAGGAAAAGCCCTGAAGATAGAAACATTTGTTCAATTGCTATGGTTCATCCAATCTTCATGCCAACCATACCAAGAAGAATGCCAATAAATGTCATTTATGGTGGTGCCACACTGTGGTGTGGACGCTTGTCAACTAGTAACCAATGGTCTTAGTAACAACTGAGCAGTAACTGAGGATGAATTTTCTACATTCAACCACTTACTTAGCTTCTCACAGTTAACATGTTAATAATTACTAATGTAAACCCCCGCTGACATCTGTTGTTTCCCTTGTTAATTAAAACAGTAGATGTCACTTATGCCATAAGTGTCTTTTCCTGGTTTTCTCCCATTTTGCCAATTTTAAATTTGGGGCAAAGCTTTGTTACACTACTTTCCTAAGTACAAAACCAATTATCATCATATGCAATTTTCTGTTAGGATCTGAAGCCCTCAGGAAAAGCTGTGCTACCAATCTATGTGAATTATGAGAAATAAAAATATAAAAAAGAGTGACAGCATCACAGAATGGTTTGGGTT
>NW_010273080.1:0-1075 GCF_000690775.1 Eurypyga helias | reverse complement strand
GGGGGACACTGTCCCGCGTGGGGGAGAGCAGGCGGTGTCCCCAACGTCCCCAGAGTGTCCCCAAATTCTTTAACCTTCACCCCAGACATCAAGGAGAGCGAGAACATCGCGTCGCTGCACAACCAGATCACGGCCTGCGACGCCATCCTGGAGGTGAGGGGGGGGGGACACAACACGGGGTGTCCCCGAGGTGTCCCCACAGTGTCCCCAAGGTCTTCCCCCGGCATCCCCAAGGGTGTCCCCACCGTGTCCCCGAGGCATCCCAAGGGGTCCCCAAGAGTGTCCCCACGGCATCCCCGGGGGTGTCCCTGCGGTGTCCCCGAGGCGTCCCCTCGGCATCCCTGAAATGTCCCTGCAGTGTCCCCAAGGTCTTCCCACGGCATCCCCAAGGGTGTTCCCACCGTGTCCCCAAGGTGTCCGGCAGTGTCCCCAAGAGTGTCCCCACGGCCCGGCGTGTCCCCGCGCCGTCCCCGAGATGTCCGTGCCATGTCCCCGCGGTGTCCCCAAGGTCTCCCCAAGGCATCCCCGTGGCATCCCCAAAATGTCCCCGCAGCGTCCCCAAGGTCTTCCCACAGCATCCCCAAGGGTGTCCCCACCGTGTCCCCGAGGCGTCCCACAGTGTCCCCACGGTCTCCCCGATGCCTCCCCGCGGCATCCCCGAAATGTCCCCGCAGCGTCCCCAACGTTTTCCCGAGGTCTTCCCGAGGCATCCCCAAGGGTGTCCCCACTGTGTCCCCGAGGCGTCCCGCAGTGTCCCTGAGGGTGTCCCTGAGGTCTCCCCGTGAGTGTCCCCACGGTGTCCCAGAGGGCATCCCCGTGGGTGTGCCAGTGGCATCCCCACCATGTCCCTGCCGTGTCCCTGAGGGCGTCCCCAGGGTGTCCCCGGGGTGTCCCCACCATGTCCCTGAGGGTGTCCCCAAGAGTGTCCCTGCGGTGTCTCCAAGGTCTCCCCATGGTCTCCCTGAGGCGCCCCCAAGGGTGTCCCCACGGTGCCCCAGGGTGTCCCCAGGGTGTCCCCGAGGGTGTCCCCGTGGCATCCCCAAGGGTGTCCTCGCTGGGTCCCTGCGGTGTCCCC
>NW_010273079.1:21261-22225 GCF_000690775.1 Eurypyga helias | reverse complement strand
CCTCCGCGCCCCTAGGGAGTGTTACTGGGCTTGCCGGGGAACGGCTCCCGAAGGCGAAAGGTTTTAGAAGTACCCTTTGCATTTCATGACAATGCCTGACAAAATGTTCTCTAAAGGTCAAACAGTGCTCGGTTTCTGTAGAGTTATTTCTAACCGTGAGGAAGGCGGAGGATATTATGTGGGTTGGTTTTGGGTTATTTTCTCTTAAATGGATACACTCCAGTGCAATAAAAGCTCAATCAGTAAAGCACTTAAGCAAATGCTCACCTTTAAGCATCTAAGTGGCTTCTTTGACTGTGCAGGGCATAATTGCATTTCAAGTCCTGTAGAGCACGACGTGAGACCAGGGTACAAAGGAAAAAGAGACTGCTTATGGAAGTGTTCGTCTCTTCTTTACTCAGGACTCGCCCAGACGTAGTCTAGATTCAGAATGGGCACAAAAACAAAGCAACGAGAAGAGTGTGTGAGGCAAAAGTTGAAGTTTTTATGTGAAGAAAATACACACTGTAAGATCAGCCCACTTACTGAGTTAGAACTGATAGAAAATGGATCATTTCAAGTCATTAGCAAGTTAATATTCTGCAGTTCAAAAATTATTTTAATATTTTTAAATTACAGACTTTACAGAATTGATGTGTATAGAATCATAGAATCGTTTGGGTTGGAAGGGACCTTAAAGACCATCTAGTTACAACCCCCCTGCCATGGGCAGGGACACCTTCCACTAGAGCAGGTTGCTCAAAGCTTCATCCAGCTTTGAGCTGTTCTGGCCCTGAACACCTCCAGGGATGGGGCATCCACAGCTTCTCTGGGCAACAAGAGCACTTGTGCTTTCGTAGCACTTGGAGGAAGTGAGATAATCCTGTTGTGCTTGTTGTCATGGAACATTTGGAGATAGTCAGACAAGGAACGAACAATATTACATCATCTGCTTCAGGTTACTACAGATCAGGACATGGGGCTC
>NW_010273079.1:0-21201 GCF_000690775.1 Eurypyga helias | reverse complement strand
CCCTACTTGTTTGTCTAAGAGCATCAAGAGCAATAATATTGCTAATATTACAAGTTTTATACCAGCTATAGCTTTACACCTGAGAAACTCCGGCACAGAGAGTGTCTAAAGCCAGAATTTAAGCTGTGCCTGGTGACCAGCCTGAGCTACCTATGGAGTCCATCTCAGACACAAAAGATGTTTGCCTTGAAATTATCACTAGAGGCCTTTTTTATTTTTTTAAATTTATCCTGCTGAGGTTTTTTAAAAGAAATATATTTTTAGAACAACTTGTAATTAAATTGTGGAGTTCAGTGCTATTTTTCATTAGGGATATTAAGAGTATAAAAATATTTTCCAAAAGGATTATCTAAATTCGGGGCTGATAACTCCATCAAAAAGCTCTAGTGCTACATTCTTATTTCTCAGAACTGCCTTTTTATAGTCTTAGGTATGCCTTCAAAGCACATTTGCTATTAGCTCCTGCATCAGTTGTGAGTGTGCTCAGCACCACCACAAACCTATCCCTAGGTCTTTCATACTGTTCTCCAGGCAACGTGATACACATCATTAATGGCCAACCGTGACCATTTTGTCTCGCAGCTTACTGCCACATCTGCAGGAAGGTTGTGAGCACCCATGTGCAGTGCAATGGCCTCCGTAGGCAGCTAAGGAGTCTCAGAAGAGCTAGTCAGATCCTTCAGAGCAGTGGAAGTTGCTTAAATCCCTGTTATCCATTTTGTGCCAGCACATTTGCCTAAACTCCACTAGGATGGGATTTCCTTAAATGCTGGTGATCCCTCAAACATCTGGTCTAACAGAGGGTATCGGAGATGCTTCTTGGGGAAGCTTCATGCTTCAAAGGGAAACTATTGCTTTGGAAACAATTAAAAAAAAAAAAAAGAAAAAACCCCACCACTTCTAAAACTGAACATCCTTAGGTTGTTTGCTTCAGGATCTGATGAGTGGCTACAGCTGTCATGGGAAACTGTACAAAGTGAGAGATAAAGAGCATCTAATATCCGCCCTGGCTGCAAGCAGGCTCACAAACACCTATTTCCACCCACACAACAAGAGCCACCCAACAGCACTTGCTACCTCTACCAGATCCAGCAGGTCCTGGTGCAGCATGGCTGCTTCTAGGATTGGAAGCTTTCATTTCACAATCAAGTTCCTACAACAATTCTCCCAGCATCCTCTGTCAGTGATTTAAGAGCTCGTTAAGGAGAAAAGCAGTGGGGACATAAACACAAAAGGCTGAATTTAATGAAGAAATAATAGGGCATGAAGAGCAGCTCTGTGGTTATGAAGGTTTCTGTACTGACTTTCCAAGAGCAGGGCAGGAGTGCAAGACTGTTAGGAAAGCAGATAGAGACAGACAAGCTTTGGAGACCAGCCACTACTTCTTATGGAGGAAAAAAAAAAAAAAACCCACAAAAAAAACCCAAACATATCTCATTTCAGCCTTGGAGAATGTGATTGCTCCAGTGGTTTGCTACTGCTGTTTTGTGACACTAAGACAGCTGGAGAGTGACTGGCTGATGTGGGAGGTAATACGAAATTAGGTTTTACCATGAGAATAAGTGAACAAGCAGGGAGAACAGTGGCCCACTAACCGGAAGAGCACTGACTGTTCACAGGACACTGGCCAGAGGACCTTTTGGCTGCTTGTTCTCCAAGCAAATTGCACAGGTTTGGGTCCATTAGTTACAGAAACATGGTATCTTTTTCCCTAGGAAGGGAAACCCAAGTCCAAGAAAGTAGCAAGAAATTAATTGAATTTGGAGGAAGTATGTGCTGGCAGCTCAGAAAGCCAACCGTATCCTGGGCTGTATCAGGAGAAGTGTGGCCAGCAGGTCGAGGGAGGGGATTCTCCCCCTGTACTCTGCTCTTGCGAGATCCCACCTGGAGTGCTGCGTCCAGCTCCGGAGCCCCCAACATAAGAGGGATATCGACCGGCTGGAGCGAGTCCAGAGGAGGCCACAAAGATGCTCCGAGGGCTGGAGCACCTCTGCTATGGGGACAGGCTGAGAGAGTTGGGCTTGTCCAGCCTGGAGAAGAGAAGGCTCCGGGGAGACCTTATAGCACCTTCCAGTACCTGAAGGGGCTACAAGGAAGCTGGAGGGGACTTTTTACAAGGGCCTGTAGTGACAGGACAAGGGGGAACGGGTTTAAATTGGAAGTGGAGAGATTTAGATTAGATATCAGGAAGAAGTTCTTCACGGAGAGGGTGGTGAAGCACTGGAACAGGTTGCCCAGAGAAGCTGTGGATGCCCCATCCCTGGAAGTGTTCAAGGCCAGGCTGGATGAGGCTTTGAGCAACCTGGTCTAGTGGAAGGTGTCCCTGCCCACGGCAGGGAGGTGGGACTAGATGGGCTTTAAGGTCCCTTCCAACCCTAACCATTCTATGACTCTATGATTCTATGAATAAATGGGATTATGATTAATTTAATTTTATTTTGTAGTTTACATATAAATTGCATGATATTGTACGCTGTCTCATTCTGAACTAAAATAGGAATACCTTTTTCTGGAAAATAAGTAGGATGTGGAGTCCTGAGGCTTACACAACATACATGTATACATGTACACAGTCATGTGTACATACACACATAGACGTATATGCCTATATTTTGAGCCCAATAAGTACATTTGACAGCACCTCTTAGCATTAATGGATTGTCCCTGGAGCAAAGGGACAAGATTTTAATTTGTTTGTGGGATTAGTTCTTGCAATGTACAACACTAAAAAGCAAGTGACTTTTTAATATGAAGATCACACTATTGTACAGTTACACTCTCCCTGCAAAATTTAATCCCATGTACTTTCATGCCTGCCACAAATAGATAGGATTATTACTGGGAGTCTCCCACAAGCAGGAACCAAATGTGTTATTATGTCTTTAAAGATGAGTGGGTCTGTCCCTGATGTCCTAAAACCTTTTGCAGAGCGCAGTGCCTGGTTGGAGCTCCTTCCCAGCTTCCAGCGGCTCCACACCCAAAGCACAGGACTGTGATGCTAATGACCATTTTCAGACCACAGGTTCACACAGATTCACAGAGTGGAAGGGGTTGGAAGGGACCTCTAGAGATCATCTAGTCCAGGATCACCTAGAGCAGATCCCACACGAACAAGTCCAGGCGGCTTTTGAAAGTCTCCAGAGAAGGAGACTCCACCATCTCTCTGGGCAGCCTGTTCCAGGGCTCTGTCACCCTCCCAGTGAAGAAGTATCCCCGGGCTCAAGAGAATACTGAACAACTTCCAGTCCAATGCCTCAGGCTGGACAGGTATTAGGGAGCCCAGATAGATATTAGCGAGCACAAGTCTGATGTACTCCCTGGCCCAGCCTCACTGGTCCACCTCTGGCATAGAGGCAGGACGCAGGATGGCAGCCAGGGCAGGTGAAGATCACTGGGCAGCTGCAGACCCACCTTCCTCCAGGAGTGTAACTGCTGCCCTGAGTGCAGGCTTATATTTGCAGTGTCAGGAATCACTCTCGGGTTCTCTTTTAAATATATAATAAATATGTCCCTCTGCACTGGATTTTGAGTGGGCCTACAATCAAAATAGAACATAAATGTATTAACAAAATTCACTTATGGATTTAGCATCACATGTCTGCTGTGGTATATTAGATAGTCCTGGTCCTGTCAGCAGCCCACAGCTAGGTCTGATTCTTGTAGACACCAGGGGTAGGAGGAGGCAGCTGGTGGGTGCCCAGGTCACGGAGACAGCACAGTTGAGAGCCAGAGCCCTTCGATTTGATGAAGCCAGGATGCTTCCTCCTGAGACAGCTGTCCTGAGAGTGCTCCAGCCCACGGCTACCTGCTTGCTGACATGTGGTAGATGCTAGAGAAACGCTGGCAATCTTCATAAGGCAGTGTGCTTCCTGCCTTCACGTTCTGGAAAATGCAACAAGTAATATATATGGTACATAACCCCACTGTACGGCAATGAATTCCAAGTATTCTTCCCTATAAAAATGCTGTTGGAAGCCCTGCCAACAGCAGTCACTTAAATAGAGGCAATCATTTGCTTCGAGTTTTGAGGGAGCGTTAACATAGGAAACAAAAAGGTCTTCATTCCTGACCCACTTCTGCACTTGTTGTATCACACTTCTGACAAGTGTGAGGAGGATCCTCGCAGGAGTGTTTCCTGACCTTACTTTCCAAGTTAGATTTGCTAAGCGTTGGCTGCCAGCTGGTAAATGAGAAGTGACACCAGTCATCAGTTCCTGCGTACGCTCTCCTGGGACAGCAGCTTCGGGTGCCTAAGTCTTGAGACCAGGTCCCTGCAGCTCTTTAAGACGATGGAGGGGTTTAGTATATTTTATATCTATAACTATCACAGATAATTTCATGAAGCTGCCAGAGCTTAATCCCTACATGCGTCGGGATGTATCCGCTCTCTTTGCACACTAAGGGATGGCTGAGTTACATACACAGAGTCCTTCAAACAAGTCAGATGCTAATTTAGCGTATTTCCGAGATGTTTGCCCATGGCTGATTTTCTGCCCTTCTGGAGAGGCAAGTGGAGGCTAAATTGGAGTGTCCAAGGTGATTAGACTCTTATGCTTAGGCAACTAAATCCACATAACCCTCTGCTATGCTAGCCCATCCCTACACCCCAGGAATAGCTGGGTGTTGTACAGCCCCTCCACAGCTTCACCACCCACCACAAAACTCCCTGGAGCCAGCAGGAGCTGCCACCTTCCAACAGCCGTGCCACCCTTAGTAAGTCACTGGAAATCCCTGTAAATTAGTCCCAGAATTTTCCGGTTATAAGGTTTACAGAAGAGCCAGGACTAGGAGAGCACAATGAGCACAGTGAAAAAATCAGGTGATGGCAGACAAGGTAGAGGAGTAGCTGCAGTTATGCCGAGGTATGTCTTTGTGGTTTAAAAATATGAATACTTTTTAATAGAAAGGTGCACTTATTGGTCATACAGGCTACTTACAATGAAAGTGTAATTAAAAATCACAGTTAGGGTATGCAAAAAAGGAAAAAAATGAATAGCTTCTTTTGAGAGAAAAAAAAAAAAAAAAAAGAGGAGTTTTGTCCTCAAACTTTTGGCCCCAAAATGACAAACCACAGATTTTTGACTTATCATATGCTGAAGTTTCCGAAATCAGTGAAATTTTAAAAAGTGGGATTTCAAAGTGTTTTCAGTCAGCTACAAACTTCATTTCCCTGCTGAATCCTATTTATTTCTATTTCATCATAAAATATGAAGGTCACGGGGTGAGAGTTTTTAATTGTTTTTGGTATTTCTGAACAAA
Source organism: Eurypyga helias (assembly GCF_000690775.1). Lineage (NCBI taxonomy): Eukaryota > Metazoa > Chordata > Aves > Eurypygiformes > Eurypygidae > Eurypyga > Eurypyga helias. The sequence continues at coordinate 15,942 of NW_010273079.1, read as the reverse complement.
TTTTTGGAATCAGCCACCTTGTAAAATATGGATTTGCAGAATTCCCTAAACTGAGTGGCCAGTAAAAGTCACAAACCTTCTGGTGTGACAAAATCACAATTTAGCATGTTGGCAAACTCTAGGTCCAGTTTCTGGAGTAGGACAGTATTACCTGTGTTGTTTAGGTTAAGGCTTTTTAATGTTTTATTTGAGCTAAAAGTTTATGTTTTCCTTCAATTAACTTAGAAAACCTGTGTAGTTAATCATATGGGAAGAGTGCAGAAGACATAGTCAGTCTTATGTAAAACCTGGAAATGAGCATAGACACATGTAAAATGAAAACAGATTATATCACTATTTAAATTTGCCATATTTTGAATCTGACATGTATGCCAGTACTCACCTTGTAACTACTAGCTGGCATTACAGTAGAAAGAATAACTTAATGCTGAGCCTGAAGAAAATCACCTTCCGAGGGTGGCCATTTAGCCACCCAAACCCAGGAATGGCCATGGCTTATTGGCTGAATGCTGTGTCATTAATGTGCAACTCAAAACGTTGAGAGGCTCGCATGTCTGAGCAAAAGACATGTGAAAACACCACACCTGAAGAGACAGTGTTGTCAGGTAGGTCACCCAGCAGCTAAATGTTCACAACCTGGAGATATGGGCAGGAACTCCAATCTCAGAGCTTCGCTAGCACATTATAAAAATGATTGGTATTCCACAAGTTGCACTCCGAACAGCATGTGCAAAGATAGTCTCAAGAATTCAAAGCTTAGACAAGAGTCACTGTGTGTTGATTGATGGCCCTGTGTCACTCAGGTTTATGGGTTATGACCACTGGAGACTTCAAAATGAACTAAGCCAAACACAACAGCATCCTTTGCTCAGTGAGGCAAAGATGCAGGACTCAGAAACCAAACTGTTCTGTCAAAAAATAAAATACTTAGCTCAAAAGATCTGTCAGATTTCAACACTTTTGACAGCTTCTATATTCAGTGCATGCAAAAGCAAGTCTGATGAATGCAGACAAAGCATCCAGAATGTTTCTTTGACATTAAAAATCCCTAATCTGGTATATTATTCTTAAATAATTCACATCTCTTTTATGTAGGTCTCCCTCTCTTGGATGTTCTATAGAAAAAAACATCTTCATTAAAGCAAACAAAAACAAACTACTCTTCTTGTATTGGGTAGCATTAGACGCTGTCCTTACATACAGTACAAAAACATGCTAATGTTTTAATGACACTGATGAACAACATATATTAACTGAAGAATAGCTGTCTTTTAAGTATACAAATATCAAGTGTGTCCATCCTGCATTAGGACTGTCATTTACTGTGACAGGAGGAATTCTTCTCAACATGTGAAATGAAACGTATTATATTAATGGTCATAATCACCCAATCCTTCAAATTCAGCCACAGTTGTTATAAGGACATCACTTCGTAACATACTTGCTTTTGATTTGCAATCTTCTGTTCTTTAATTTAATTAGGAATCCTTATGTGTCACATCATTCTTGTTGAAAAAGAAAAATCACATAGATTTGAATTATTAATATTTTGCTGAACTTTCTGGAAAGCTGCACACAGCATAGAGTTTATGAACTCTCACCAAATTCAACTGAAGAGTTTAGATCAGACGTAATTAACCTAAGGAAAGACACCTATCTGAAGTGATAAAAGAATAAGTGTCCATAATTTTCCTAGTTTTGTGCTGAAAGTACACAAAAAAAAGATCTTAACCGAGATTTCATGGCCAGTAGTGACTTTCTAAGAGACCTTTTTCAAGACAATTGCAAGATTAAAGAACGAACTTTCTTAAAAGGTAAGAAAATTCTAATAACTCAGAAACCATGCTGTCATACTTCTGTGGTTCATACAGTTCAGGTCAAAGCACAAACACCTGATGGGTCATTTTTTTATTCCTATAGCATTCTCTCTTCATATCTGTTTTGACTTTAAACTCTGCTTTTCTTGTTGGGAAAAACTGACACGAAGATCCTGTCCTTCCGTCTTGCAGGTGACATGTACAGTTGTGTACCTCAGCATCCCAAGGAACAAGGCCAGAGCCACCGGAACGGAGAGTATGACACAAAGCGCGCAGGGAACCAAAATGCCATGTGACTCCTGTACAATCTCTGAACAAGAGGATTGTCCCCTACGAGATACACCGTTAGAGTATCTAACGTAGTACTTAAGTAGAGTGGAAAAAGTCTCTGTTCAGTGCAGAATTTTCGGATCCTTGTAGGATTTTTTAAAGCCTTATACATTACAACCTATTTCTATTACAATAGTTTTGAGTACTCTACCATCACAGCCTAGCTCTTCTCCCATTAAATTAAGATACATGAGATAACACTTCTGTAGAAGTAGGATTAGCCACACTCTTCAGAAATGAAGCTACTTATGCTGGGTTTTTTCAAACCTTTTATTCAATATCTGGTTGGAAAACAAAGATTTAGACTAAAGAATTCTCTTTTTTTCTACATATACATAAAGTTACTTCATATATAGGTCACCATTCCTCAGATATGGACTTGTGTGTGAGATTACTTAAAACATACAGTTCTGAACCCGTTTTGGTAGGCATAGTAGAGCCTGGATCTAGCTTGCCTAACTTCAGAAACTTGAAAAGGTGCCTACATTAGGAGCGTAGTTGCTTTAGCTGCCCCAGTTGTCAAGGAAGAGAGGTAGACGTCCACCCAGGCAATTCAGCTGCACCTAAGACTGCTGATACCATGTATATGCAGTTTTACACATGCAAAGGGTGACCTGACATCTGGCAACCAACCAGTTGCTGATAAAATATGGAGAATGTCCTGCCCAACATATCTTGATCATGTAATCCAAACTTGAACTGTGTGATAATCACATTATACCCTGATAGGTGTCTCACATCTGTAGTACCCTCATGCGAGAAGACAACTTGTCAGATTTGACCAATACAAATCGGCTGTTCAGAAAAGGTCTTTTTAATAATCATTCCACTATAGAAAAGTTACACAAGAACAGAATAAATGCACCCACAGGCTGGTGCTGTGTGCACTATGGAGGACCTTCTGGCTGTCATCATATAAACACAGCCTTTGACACCTCAGTTTTTGTTGCTGTTGTATCTTGAGGAGGCATTTTAAGCCCCAAAATGATGTCTTCATGCCTGAGAGTTTCTTCCACTCTAAAGCTGCCACAAGCTGCGTAGTCGCCAGCCTGCCATATATATAACACTGAAAAACAGGTCATTCCTTTCAGAATGGTGTTAATTCTTCAGAAGATGTGAACACTGCTATTTGCTTTGATGCCAGCTGCCTGAAGGAAACAGGTTAACTGATTCGTTGGTCTATGGGAAGAAAAACATGACATCAACAGACTTTATGAATCCTAAATCAACTCTTCTCCTTCTAGTTACATAACATTGCAATTCTGTTGATGTGACTAGCATGGTCCCCATGCCAGAGGAGTGCCCAAATGAGAGGAAAAACACATCCACTAAACCCTGAGTAGATTTTTATCAATGGGATGAAAAAATCTAAAAGGATATTTAAAAAGCAAGAGCACAGATTTCCCACTTCAATATTCCCACCTACATCAGTTCCACTAGCATCATAATAGACAAGCTCAGTAGAACAGAAAGGCGTGTGCACTCCAGCTGTTGTTAACTTCTGGTAACCTCATCTGGGTACTTGTCCAGCTGTTAAAGGTGCTCTTTTGTTATAGGGCTGGGAACAGGTGCAGATGTCAATCTGTTTCAACCGAAGCTCCAGGAATTTTCAACCATTCAAAATGTCCTTGTGATTGCAAATGTGAACAGACTTTTCTAAGTAAACACATAAAATCCCCTAAAAATGTCTACCATTAAGGAGCCACCATTGTAAATTAAAGCTGGCTTCCTGTATCAGGACACATGGGCAAGTGAAGCACATATAGACTTCTTTACTTCTGAAGGATGTCAGAGTGTATGCTGTTAATGAATGCTCCTGATAAAATGTTGGTGGTAGTAATTTAAATTTTATATTCACAAGAAAACCTACTAAAAATTTTTACAGCTTTGCTTTCCCTCACTGCACTGTGTTTGACTGAGTAAGGTCTTGTTACAGCCATCCATAAAGACAGCCATTGCCAAGAGTGAAATTTTTACAATCCCTATTAGTAGGAGTTTCTTATTGCTGGGGTATTTCACATATAATGTTCTTTCTGCTACCTAAAAAGAATTGTGACACATGAACATATTGCACTGGAAATATGGTAGCATATATGTTTTGCTTGTTTGTAGCCCCTGGATTCCTTTCTTTAAATTATGAAATAGTCATATCAGGATTTCCCTGAACCGAGCAGCACTAAACTGACAAAATAATATTGTTGGGCTTGCAGAATTTCTGAGAGGAATTTGGCTAATGATCACAAGTTCAACACTGCATGAAGATTTCTGAAGCTGCTTTCTGACACTCCACATCCAGAGAGATTTTCCTGTCTCCAAACAGATGTTTGTAAAAAGGAAACTGGAGTTATAATTTGGTTCGCTAAGCAAATGCCTTCTGAACTGGGAATGGCACTCTTCATGCAACAAAGTCCCAGCTTGAACAGCAGATGTGCCACTTAAGCAAAACTCCATTTAATTGTTCCAGACGAAAGGTCAAGATGTTTTAGTGACTAAAGCAGCACAGGGTAGTACTTGAGCATCCTGCTACACCACCAGTAGAGACAAGAATTACATTTTCAATCTCCCGTTTTCAGCTGTAACAAAGAAGTGCATGTTTCTTCTCAGGAAATAATAGTAAAAATAATTGTGCCGGTCTGATTGTGTCTTGCTCTGACCCAGCTTCCTAGTTCTACATAGCCTCGGGGGGAGGCTGCAGTTGCCAGTAGCCCCAGGGGATACAGATGGCAGTAGTGAATCCAGAGCAGTGAAGCTATTTTGTCTCAATCACTGTGTAAAGGGGTATAGAAGATATATAGGTGTATACAGGAGATTACAGAGCAAATTCATTTCCCCTGGCTCACAGGCTGTTCTGTTCCGCTGCTGTGGTACAAACACTCAAAAACCAGTCAAACTGAGGCCTCAGAAAGAAATGCCAACTGAAAGAGGACAGATAAGAAATGGCATCAGTTCACAAGGTCCCTTTCAAAGAGGGTTTGTTTACATCCATAAAGAAGGCTCCATAAAGTGATCATGCAAAGACGATGTTGAATAACTGCACCTAATGCAAGGAGAGATGTTCACAAGAAGCCCTGCTAGAAAGCAGATGTGTGGCCCGAATGGAAATGTTTTCATGTCATTTCATCAAGACAGTTGCTAGAAGAGTCCCTGCCATTACTCTGGTGTGAAGCTTATAGTTGGATCCATAAATGCAATATATGACAACTTACCCTGTGTAGGAGAACTAAAATCCTGGATCCAGTTTTAAGAATGAGATCCATCTGTGGATACAAAAGGATCCGCGGAGATCTGTGGACACCTTATATTATTTTTCAGAATGTATATTTTAAAAAGCATTTTTCCTTACTATAATTCGGCAGTTTCAAGGCCAGGTCGACAGAAAAGGCTGGAGAAAGTAAATTCCATTACCACTCAGCACAACTCTGAGGACAAGGACCATAACTTCTCCGTTGGCACCTGCTCATTGATACGTGCTTACCTGACACCTGGAATCTTGGACTCACACTCTTTGCCTGTGATCCATAGGCTCCTGGGTTACATTTGCTCTTAGGACGTATCTGTCCTCACCTCTGCTTTCTCATCATGGCACGAACTGGTGTCTTGGCCACAGCACCTGGCACAAAATCTGGGGCTTCCTTTGGGAAGAAGCAAGGACACACCTGAGTCAGGCACCTAAACCTAAGCAGTGCTCCCAAGTTCTCTAATGTAGTCTTTTGCTACATCCATGTGTAAGTTTAAGCCTGAGAGACGTGCATAGCTTCTATCTCATCTGTATCGAGCAATGCCACCTGCATTAACATTGTCCACAGTGAGCTTGCTAGCAAAGTGGAGTCTTCAGACAACTGGGAATCGCGTATTAACATACTAAGTAATGCTGGCATTTCATATGTATAAAGGGGCACCAAACCCTTAAAGTATTTATTACAAGTTTCTGTTTTCCCCCTGTGGCTCTAAACCAAATTTCATTTATAAGTGGGAGGGTGTTATTCTGCACAGTAAATACCTGACCTTTTAATTCTACAAAGTAATTTCCAGAAACAATGCCAAAAACATGTATTTCCACTGACAGGGTGACAGTGCAGCATTTCATATGCATATTTTCTCAGGAAAAGTATTTGGAAAAAGCTGTAGGAGTCCAATTAAACTTTATCACCTGACTGCATGCTCACAATAACAAGATTGTATATTAATACGACTGTGACCCCAGCACATGCAGAGCTGATCAGAGTTATACAAACTATGGGCTCCAACACTTCCTTCTAGGAAGAAACTCTGCTGGAGAGAGGATAGTTAAAGCAAAGAAATTTCTGGAGTGTGATGGTAATGGAACCTAAGTGCTTTACTGAGAAGGACTGCACTTGAGTATTGGTCTTAAGTTATTGTGCTGAATTAAAAGCTTAGGACTTTTCATTCCATGTGCACACTTAACATTCCCCTCAGTATTTATTTTGCTATTACGTAAATATATCTGTGATGATTATCTCAACTTTATCTGGGTGCAACCCATTAAACAATTCATTAAACAATTGTCACAAGATAGGTAGTACTGTTCCTATTTTACAGATACCTGCAGGATTGTTCTTGACAATGGGCTGTGACAGCCAGGAGCCTATGACAGGACATGTTTGTGATTAACTCTAGATACATCCCACAATACCAAAAGCCTTCATTGCCTAAGGTTGCTCACTGACTGACAGTCAAGCCGGTTTAATTCAGTCACCAAGAAACAAATGCACACAACCAGCTTTAAAATTCAAGAAGCCTGGAAGTGAAACCTTGCTCTGTCCAGAGTGGTCTTCTGTTTCTCCACAGTCTGCATTTTTCTGAATGAGAAATACAGGTTAAAATCTAAGGATTTCAATAGCTTTCAGATGTAATGTTAAATTTAAAATATTTTACCATCTTCTGGAATAAAGACCAAGTCTGCTATGTCCAGCAGAGGGAGACTAGAGTTTTAGAGAAATGTAAAACAAACACTAAGTACAAGGGAAAAAAAAAAAGAAAATTAACTCAAATGTATCAGCTAAAGGTTTTAATATAGATTTTAATTTGTAAGACATAGCACCCTAGATCCTACAGACAGCTGAATATAGGCAAAATCCAAGGAACTTAGAACCATATTATAGTGTTTGATACTGATGTAGGCTTTGCAGCCTTCATCCCATGTCAAGTCTGATCCTGTACAAATAACAAGAAAACACACTTTTTGCAACATGATTTGAAAGTCCTACTGTGATTCTTGATTAAATTTTGAATGCAAAAATATTCAAATCCAACATAAAAATTAGAACAAAAGCAGCCTTCTCTGTCATTAAACTGTTTGAGTATTATTCATGTCCACTAGCCTGAAACAGATTTCTTCTCCAAGACACATTTCTGTCAGATGTTTTCAATATCTGACGTAATACATTCAGTGAGTTTCTGTTACCCATATTCTTTCAAATGTTTTTTCTCTCTATAGAAATGACCCCTGAAACACCCATTGCAAAGAGAGTAAGAAGAGCTAATATAGAAATGTTAGAGCTTTCAATTAGTTAGTAAACAGAACCTTTTGCCAGATATCTCACAACAGAATTATCTTCAATAAGAAATGCTCTACTAATGATTAAAAAAAAAAAAAAGCTTCAGACAGTAATTGGAAACATATTCCACTTCTTAGATAATCTCTTTGCATTTTTTTTTTCAAGCTAGAAAACCTAAAACTGATATATTTAATAGGAGTGAAAGAAGAGATTTTAAAGGTGATCTCCCTTGAAGAACAGCAAAAAAAGAACATAAACCTGACTCCAGAGGCTGGAGGGCTAACAGAAGAAAACTGTCCTTCATTCATCTGCTTTCTTCTAGTTCTGACACCACTGTGGTGCTGTTTATGTTTGTTTAACTCCCTTCAGATGTTCTGGTAACACTGGACACTGCTGCTCAGATAAGTAGTCCCATTAATGTCAAGAACAGCATGGTGTGGATATGGATAGCCCTGAAGCATAGTGGCAGCACGTATTAACACAGCCCTGAACCCACCGAAGACCCTAGCGTCCCCAGGACGTCCACTACAGTTTTTTCAGCCAAGGCCAAGGAAAAATTAGGAGGAAAGGGTAGTAAATTTAAACCATTGAATAGAAGTATGTAAGTAGATAGTGCAAATGTGCCATTATCCCCAAACCAACTCTGGCGACACTGTGTCAAAGGGCAGCAGCATCCTGACACCGACTGGAGGAGGAGGTAGTCCAGCCCAGCCCAGCCCAGCTGTCAGCACGGTGAGCAGCCACTCCAGCGACTTGGTTACCTCGTGCAATAGCAATCCTGAACCTCTCCGTCGCTGTTACAAACTGCTGTGTGCTAAAAAGGGAATTTTACCTGTAACTAAATGAGACACTCATAGGCAATAAACAAAAATTTGTTTGCTTACCATGTGTAGATTTAAGGGCGTGAGATGAGGACAAAAGTAAATGTACCTCTACTCTCCCTTTGTACTTCCTTTGCTGAACAGATGCCAGTTTCACGTTGAAAGATCTAAGTGATTTCAATCAAGCTAAAATAAAATACAAAATAAACCAAAATATAATATAAACCAAAATAAATTACTTAAAAAAATAAAAATAAAACCCAAAAAACAGTGTGATTGCACTCAGGAAAAGGTCAATGGAAACCTGGAGGAAGCTCTTTGCAGAGAGTGCCTAGTATTTCTTTGGAGTGGCCCAGTAAAGCATGATCCCAGGCCAGAAACCCAGTCCCTGGGCTGACCAGTTCGCCTCTCACCTCCCTGTTTCACAACAGGAGAAATCTATTACCCATTGCCTACTTCAAAAGCAGTTTTAGAGCTGCAGGCAGTGTTTTTTGACCTCGCTCTAGCTTAGCTGGCACAGCGTACCTTTCACAGGCTACTCAAATTCACAACTGCAATAAAAGAGAACCACTTGATAAGCAGCCCTTGGGTTTTTCTTTGTTCAGTCACACCAGCTGATGCGCTTTGGGGATTACTGCATCATCAGGATGGTTGTGTAACTGAAAGGGGAATGAACACCATTTCAAACCATCAAATGAACTGTCAGGTGCAGGTGTGAGGACAAACAGAATCAGAACGGGCTTAACACAGAGTGTATAACAGCAAATCCTCCCATGACAGAACTTGAAAGTAATGGTCACACTAAAAAAACACTGTCAGAGCCAGAAAAATCAAGTGGTTGGCTTAAAGCCCACCAAGGAGTCCTCTCAGTTTCTTGGTTTGTTTCACGATTCTTTGGGAACTTTTCCTGAAATCATACAGGGAATGCTGAACTAATTCACTGACTCTCACAGCCCCTTGACGAGCACCTGCTACCTCTGTGCTGTGAGTTTTGTGAGTAGGCATCGCCTGTACATGGATCAAGGTGTGGAAGGCGGCGATCCTGACCCGGAGACCACTATGCATCGTGGAGTTGAGATCCACATCACAGTGAAGCTGAACAGGCACAGCCTGTGCTGCACAGATCAATCAACCGCACGGTTTGTGGCTGCAGCATAAACTCAGGGCTCAGGGTAACCGGGGCCTGCAGGCAGCTCCCACTCGGTTCACGTGATCACGCCTCTTGCCTGGCCGGGCCTTTGTCTAAAGGGCAACAAGAAGTTCTCCTGTGAACGTCCTTCATGAACAGGGCTGTTTTCTTGTAAGAAAACTATATAATAGCTTGAATGACCAAAAAGGAGGCGCTTCTCTCCTCGGACAGGACCTGCTCAGCATGCCCTGGGAAAAATCCACCCGGGCTCCATCTGATGCTGCACAAGCGCAAGTCTCCCTGCACCTGAAGGGATGCAAGATTTACTCACTGTCTATATTCCTCCTCTTATTCTGTCTTATTAAAGCAGTTATTAAGTAATTTTTGTCAGGCCTTTCTTATTGATATCCAAAAGGGCCCTGCACCAGCTCACTCCTACCTCACCCCCCATCCTCCAGGGCAGAACATCTTCATGTCCCACCTGTGCTTTAAAAAATAAGTGAGTCTCTGCAACCATGATACCCAAGCTCCTCCCACAGTCAACGAAGAGCTAATCCATACGGTTCATGGACTCAGCAGAGCAAGTCAGCTCACGTTTGGTCAGCTGAGTCACTCTCTAGACTCCACTAGCCATGCTCATTACCCCTCCACGCCAGGGTAGGGTTACTGCAAGGATGGCCACAACAGCATTTGATTAGTATGAACAAAATGTCTTTAAAAAATTGATATTACAGAAAGCCATTTTAGATATAAATGTAGCCAGACCATCCAGAGGATGACCAGAAAGGACCTCTAGTACTCACAGTGCTTGCATGCCTTCAGCAGAAGACAGAAGCAACGCCTGACAGCAATACTGTTTCCAAATAATTTTCCTTTGTGAACACAATCTATTCAAACTTGCTTGAGTTCAGCTGGAGTGACCTACCTTTTGCCCAAAATCATCTTTTTCCGATGCAACCAAACATTTCAGCGTGACTGCAACAGCTGGGAACCAGATATGAAAGTGTCACTGGCATACTTTTAACGTTAGATAGTGTTCCTATGCTGTTTGCGGCTAGTCTGGGGCACGGCATTATCTCTCCCAGTATCTCATGTAGATTTAAAGATAGATAGGAACATAAATCTTACAAAGAAACATTACCTCACACACAGTGATGCCTAACCCTCTAATCCCAGACTAGTTAAGAAGTGAACCTGTCTAGTAAGTGCTATCAACCATAAATGGCTGGCCCCAGTGGTGAAACAAACCCTTAGACATCTGTTAAACAACAGTACATAGTGCAAATGGGACTGAGTTCCTTTTAATTCATTCAGTCCCATTGATCTCAGGTACTAACAAATATTAAACTATTTTGCAATTTAGATTAGTAAGAAAATGAGTTATCCAAGACCGCTGACAACATCAGAGACAAGGCAAAATAATCTTGCTGGGGCTACTGACCGACATTTAATGTTGCTGCCAGTAAAGAATCGTACTTTAGATAGTAGATCATAGAATAGATCACAGAATGGTTTGGGTTGGAAGGAACCTTAAAGACCATCTAGTTCCAACCCCCCTGCCATGGGCAGGGACACCTTCTACCAGATGAGAAATCAAAGTGGTTTTCCTTCACAAGACTAAAAAGGCTTGGTTCATAAACCAAGCCCAGAAAAAACTGCTGAGACATTGGCTGCTGCTGTCCCTCCTCCTTTGCTCCCCTCACGCTCATAGGAGGAATGGAAACTCCACCCAAGCTTTTACCCTACTTCTGCCTGAAGACCTAAGCGGGTGCACAGTCATCAGTACAGCCAAGGACTGAAGACATTCAAGCAGGAAAAATTATCTGGCAAGTTTCTTTTTCCTTCTTTTTTTTTTAGTTCTTGGGTCATTGCCCAGCCACCAACCCAACCTCTCGCTATGCTCGACTGACTCTGTGTGAGATCAGGTGAGAGTAAACAAGGAAACGAAAGGAAATATTTTGGCAATGTTTGCTGTTGGGATTGAAGTGTCTTTTGTTTTTTCTGGCTGATGTTTTCAGTTGAGATGATTTCTGTAGCTTCCCTTTAAGCAGAAATGTCTTCTGACCAGGAGCTCTGAAGGTAATGGCCTTCTTGAAAGAAATCCAGAAGTCAATAACTAGACCCTGTAAAACTGTACATTGGGCAATAGACTGAACTAGATCGATTAAAATAATTAAAGTCTAACAACCTTTAGTTAATGATCTATCTAGTTCAGTTTATTTATCTGCAACAAATTTCAGTGTACAGCAAAGAGCTCTAAGAGTGAAAAGCTCCAGGAATGAAAAGCAGAAAAGCCCTGCAGATCTTTCTGTGAGTATGAAGCCCGAAGGGTGCTAGCAGGTGTTCCTGTTAACTTTAAGAAGCGTTGAGTCCTGCATGCCGACTTTTCTGCCTTCTTTTGAACCACACCTCTTATTACTTCTTCTTGCCTTTCAAAAGCCACGTACTTAGTCAGACTTTTACATAAGTATGTTTGGCAAAATGTTTGAAGATGGGAATAATAGTTTGTGGTGTTTTTCTCTTTTTGTGTCTGAGTACACAGAGTGATTTTTAGACATTCTGAGAACCACCACCAGCAACATACCAAGCATTTCTGAAAATGAGATCCAGCTTTAAGGAAGTTATAGATGGATACAGATAGGGCAAATCACAGCCAAAGAAATCAGAGGACACAGAATTCAGTCAATAAAAGAGACATCAAGAATGGATGAGGAAATTTTGCTCTTCAGGGCAACCATGTTAATTCCAAGCCTTTCCTTCTTCATGCAGTGCTCAATGGCCCTGGATAAAATGGAAGATTTGACAGTGTCCCGAGCTGAGATAAGTGAGGTGGAAGGTATCCCCTTGACAAAAACAATATGCAGCATATGGGACCAAGTGTGGAAGTTCAAAGCCAGACCTGACGATCTGCTCATCGCAACCTATGCAAAAGCAGGTTGGTGTGGGTAGGAAACAGAGCAGAAAAGCTTGGGATAGTGCTTATTGTTGGAACTGAAAATTATGTTTTTCTAATGTGACTGATTCTTGTTTAATCCCAAACCAGACGTATTTTAAAGTCCTGAAGGTCTGTCGGCTGTGACTAGTCACTTCTGACTTCTTTGGCAGAAGTAACAACCATATATTATTGATGAAGTTCAAAAGGTCAAAGTCTAATTACCTATACTTCAATGTTTCCTTTGGTTTAGATAACATATATATATATTAATGGCAACAATACAAGTTTTCCACCTATAGGTAATGACTTAACAAAGCCTCGTAAAAATTACCATTACTAAGAAATAACAGAAACTCACAGAACAACTATGGATTGTGTTATGTATTTGGGGTTTTACACTGATTTCTGGAAATGGGTTCTTTATTTTTATGAAATAAAAAGAAATTCACTTAATAATTTCAGCCAATGAAATAAAATACCCACAATTAACGTTAGCTCTCTGATATTTTATTCGATTGGCCACTTAGCTCAATACTATTTCTCCTCTTGATCAGACCCTTTATACTTACTACACATGAAAACAATGGACAACAAACGTCAATATTAATCCTGGAAGAATAAAAGCGTGTTGAGTTTAGGGGATTCAGGAATGGATTTGGAAACATTTGATGATCACAAAAAAAAAATAATTACTTGAGTTAGCAGGAATTTTTAAGTATTTTTTAAAGTAGGAAAAATGAAACTATTACAAAACCAAAATAATTTCTTTTTGTAAAACCTGAAAACTTTTTATGTATTTCCTGTATACTGAAAACAAAACCACATTATTTTATCCAGCCTGGATTAAAACCTCTCAGCCATTGAACTGAAAAGACATAAAGTTGAGTCCATTTGACATTATGTTGTATCTGCCACTTTTTTATATTTTCTACCTGTATGACATTTTTACTCACTCCAAGTTTAGGTATTTCATTTTTTGATTCAAATTCAGGATGAAAACAAATGTTGAAATACCTGAGGTATTTTAGTGAGGTATGAAAACTGGGAGGAGGGAATTTCATTCTTCTCTGCAAATAATACAATCCCCAAATAATAGTGAGTTTATCTCGGAGCTTTTTTCATTACTGATGTGGGGGTGGGGGTTTTTGCTGTCAGCAAGAAGCAGCCTGTCTAAAATGGAATGCCTGAAACTGTGCTTTGTATTCCTAATTATGCATTTTTCTTGCATTATTCTCTTTCCGCTTTGTCCATCATCTTCTGTGCTGTTCCTTCCTCCTTTAGTATGGAGTCCTTCCTTCTAGCTTTCACCTCCCTAGCAGAAGAGCCTCTTGGCTACCGCTGAGGGAAACATCTAAACACTGACATTTGCAGGTACCACATGGACACAGGAGATAGTGGATATGATTCACCAAAATGGAGATGTTGAGAAGTGTAGACGCGACACTACCTACAGGCGCCATCCTTTCCTTGAGTGGTGTTTCCAAGAGTCTCCAGCTATGAGTTACTCAGGTGAATATTATACAACAGGTTTGTCTTTTAGACAAAATGAAACAAAACAAGCACCCAGTGCTGGTGCCACAAGCTTCCTGGGGAAGGTCCCACTTGCTTCGTTGCTGAATTGTGCACTGTGTTGGTTATTAGGGATCACACCAGTTGCTTTAACATAAACATCTAGTGCTGCTCAAGCCAATGCCGGACTGGCAGATGTGATTCAGGCACTACTGAAGACCACACTGTTCTGGAGTGGCATCTGAAAGCTCTGTGCGACATTCCACAGTATCTAAAACAGCAGCCGATATGCGTAAAATGGCAACGTGGGTGCAGTTGAATCCCATTTTCTGATTAAGGGCTGTACGGAAGAGAAACTTACATCATTAATGTATTCCCAAAAAGGTGGATAATGTTTTCAGTGGGTTTGCTACAGTTTTGAGTAGCAACTGTTAAATTCAGGCAACCTACAGGCTGTTGACTGTTCTGCAAAGACAGTTTCCTACAAGAGTCTTCCCCCAGCAAGGGCTCCTGTCCCACACAAATCCTTAAGCCAGACTCTCTTCACATTTGAAGTGAAAAAGCTCAACTAACTCCTCAGGAGAAGTGCTACTTTTTCTCTTCTAAGCTAGTCTGTGATGACAGAGAGAGAGACTAAATACGATGAGGATGATAGGAAAAAAAATTATAGAGGTCATGAGGGGGGAAGGGGATACCACATCCCCACATGTCACCAGATATCCCCAAGTATTCACATATATCCAAAGCTACTCAAAATCCACTGTCCAACATTCTCCTAGTTTCTCTTAACATCCTATCCAGAAAGTCTAGTCGGTGAGCCTACTCTTCTCGTATCCCAGAAAGAATAAAAATATTTCTTCATCATTATCCCTTGGAATGCAGAGGTTAGACATGGTCCCAAGAAAGCAAGAAGAGGATATGAATCAGTGTTCCCCCCTTCCTCCTTGAATACATAGATAAAAATTTATCTAGAAACACTGAAGGTGTTTATGTAATGCTGTATATGTCACACTGCTACGTAATTGCTTTGGAGATGGATGATCATTGCAAGGTAAACTGCTGAGAAGTTGCAGTAAAATCCTACGTATGAGAACAGCTAGTGCAATTTAGAGAAAAAGTCACATCTCATGATGAAACATCCCACAGGCCTGGAGTTAGCGGAAGCTATGCCTTCTCCAAGAACAATAAAAACTCATCTCCCTGTGCAGCTGGTGCCTCCCTCCTTCTGGGAACAAAATTGTAAGGTAAGGCTGAAGAGGTAAGACTCAATTCTATTTCACCTGCAAGGAAAGTGACGTAATATGAATATGGTTTCCAGGATCTTTGTGAAACCTAAAGGTCCCCCCCAGATATTTTCCCTTTAATGTGCAAAGCCTGTGCGAAACTACAGAAGTCATGACTAAGTTAGCTGAGTTGGGTTTCAGAAAACGGCAGTTTCAGAGCAAAATTTCTTAAGCCTCTGTCATCAAGCTCCAGAAGAAAATTCCAGGAGATGCTCAGTATCTATATAAGCACATGTAAGTTAATTTTCTCTCTCTCTCTTTTCATATCAATGAAGATAATCTATGTGGCGAGAAATGCAAAAGACAACTTGGTGTCATACTACCATTTCCACAGGATGAATAAAGGAATGCCTGACCCAGGAACCTGGGAGGAGTTCATGGAGAAATTCATGACTGGAAAAGGTGAACTGCAATCAGTTGTATAAGAGATTTTGTGCATTTTAAAAATGCATAACATGGATTGATTTCAGCTATGGTTTGAAATCCACTCTATGGAAGGATATCTACTGAAACTGTTTCAGTAGCAATTTGTCTTCATTCATAGGGTTTTATTAGTACCTAAAGAATTAATTCTGTCTTTGCATTCCCATTTTGGGGGG